>NW_015552762.1:272118-291835 GCF_001515605.1 Sinocyclocheilus anshuiensis | reverse complement strand
TAAATACGAATCCTGATGTTCTGTGTGTTCGTTTAATTACCAGAAAATACACAACAGAAAAAATATATTATTCATTATTATTATTTATTCATTTTAGATGTTTACATTTGGAAAAGCTGTGCTTCCTGCATAAACCTGCCCCTGTTGGTTTGGCAGAAGCATGCTTGCCTTACACAGTTACCTTGTTTAATTTCTTAATTCAACTTATATACAGAGTTCTGGCATGAAACTCTAGATGGCGCAGTCCGATAGGTCTAGCTCAATCTGACCTGGCGACATCATTGTCACATGGCAGCTGATTGGTTTTCTCTTGTATCGGTAGCCAATGAGCTTACTGCAAATATATAAATACCTAGCTTTTGTTTGCTGTAGCAGTTTTGCAGTGCACTTCGGAAACCCTCCACCTTCCCCAGCTCCACCTGTAAAGATTTGCTGTAGCAGTTTTGCAGTGCACTTCGGAAACCCTCCACCTTCCCCAGCTCCACCTGTATAGATCTGCTATGGGGTGATTCATGTATGCTATATGGGGGTTATTCATATGTGTTATATGTGCAGCAGCAGTATTTCTTACATGCTTACAGCAGCATGTTGTGGATGTATTGGCAGTAACAAGTCGGTACTTGCTCTGCCACAGCAGCAGCAGCATAGCAGATCTATTCCACCAAGACCAAATACATTAACATTATCATGTACATTACCATGTCAATCCCTCCCGAGAGTTGTCATGACAGAAATATATTTTGTTCTATTTGTGTTAAGTTATTTATAATAAGTGAAGTGAAGTTTACTGTTAAGTGCACTGATGTCAGACTCATTTTGAATAATAAAGTTTATTGTTAAATTGTTAAATACCCTGCCTCCACTACATAGGCCTATGTTTGTCACATCATTATAAGTGTTTGATCACCACATTTGAGTTATCATTGCAAAAAATGTGTTTATGTATATATATTCTGTTTATGTAGGCTATATACTGTATTCTATATACAGTACCAGTCAAAAGTTTGGACACACGAATGGGAAGTGTGCCCAAACTTTTGACTATACTGTACTATAATATAGCCTACACCAAGAATATCGGCTGATATATCGAAATCAGTCTTTTTCTAATCCCTAATATCAGTATTGGCCCCCAAAAAACCCATATCGGTTGGGCTCTAATAATAATAATAATAATAATAATATCCATGAATTATTGCCATTGTTTATTTTGGCAGCCTGAATGAATATTAAATATTTCATATAAATTTTAAATATGTTGAAAAACCTAAACATTTATTTAAACTAGAACAAACAGAAAAAATAAGACAACAAATCTATACTGGCATGACAACTTGAATAAAAAAAAGAAATTGAAAAAATTAAATTAAATTGAAAAAAATATGGTTATAAACCATAATAACCTTGTTGAGAGCACAATTGTGCTTTTGTGTCCATGAGCGAGACACTTAACCTGGGGTTACTGCTGCTGTAATTAGTGCATGCTAAGTCACTCTGGGTGAAAAGTAAGTAACACAGAGTTACGATATAGGGCTGTAAAGTTGATGTGTGTGTGTTTTCCTCTCCCACAAGAGCTTGTGCATATGACTGAACACACACACACACACACACAGTTTTAGACAGTCACAAAGGTACTTATAGAAGATGACCATACACCCTTCAGTCAAAATAACTCCACATCTGTGAGCTGTTAAAGACAGAGAGGGGGTGCTGAGGAATGCTGTATATAATTTTGACATCAGGACATAAAATAAAGATGCTTATTTCATGGCTCTCTGGAACACTTCATTCTGATTAATCGTTTGTGGCATTCAGTGGTCAAATATTCTTATAATATTGATAGTCATGTTTATATACAGTAAAAAATTGTATGTAAAAAAATGTAACACTCATTTTTGCACATATGTACATGAACTAATAACCAGTAAATAATAATAATAAATAACAGTAAATACAATATAAACAAATAAATTAATATCTTTCATAACATAGTTGAGAAACTATCTGCAAAGTCTGGTTCACGTATGTTTAGTGGAAACCCATTTAAACAGACAGGCGATGATAAATCTAAAGCATACTTGTAAAGCATGCAAAAATACAAAAAATAAACTTTAAAAAAGTCTTCTTTAATAATATAATATAATTTTATAATATAATATATTTATAATATAGTTTTTACATAATGATATTAGTGTTTCATAGGACAATAATAAACATATATACAGTTCAGTATCAGTTCAGTTCGTGTGACGCAAATTACATCACCAAAATTGTACGCGCGTACTCGTATAATGTATAACGAGTGGTTCCCTGCATTATTTTAGGAAAACATCTTGTGATTACAGTATTGAGCTGCTCTAATGCATCATTAAAATGAACAGTGAAAGTAACAAAAGCTTATATAATACATTTTAACAGGTATAATTAAGTGTGTAAATAACTGAAGGAAATATCTGTATGCTAAATGAAGCCAACTAACATGATTCATATTATTGATATTATTATTATCATTATTTTGTTTCTATACCCAATATTAAAAAAAAAAAATTCAAATGCTGTGAAAATACAGGTATCGGTATCGGTATCGGTGAGTACAAAAAATGAAAGCATCAGTATCGGACTCGTTCTGAAAAAAGTGGTATCGGTGCATCCCTAAAAATATTAAAAATAAAACATTTTATATAAAGTTTAAACTCAAAACTATATTTCATGTCTATAATGTACAGTCATATAGCATAAGTCACGTTGGGGTCCTGTTCACCCTGTCTGGGTTTATTTTTGCGATAATGACCACCTGATGGTACATTATGTTATATTTAGTACCTTAAAGTCAACTTCAGCGGACTCTCTCTCTCTCTCAGCAAACTATTCTTGTCTTTCACTCTCTGTTACAAACACTATCACTAGTCTAAACTCACTAATGCACTGCTTATATTACAGAGCTGAACACCGCTCTAGTCTGGATAAAGAATGGAGGCTAGTCTGTGTGTGTCTGAAAGCATCCTAGCACATCTAACACACATAATTAAGGGACAACTTTAATCCTACAAAGTACAGACACACTTACACAGACATGTGAGTGTATACAGTAAGACTCATTCATGTGCCGGACCGGGACGTCAGGGGAACTGCAACATAAACACTCACGCTTTCCCACACACACCATGAGTGTGATGCACTGCTCAATATCTCATCCCATCCCTGCCTGATCCATTTATTTCACATATGCACACTTTATGAAACACGCACACATAAACGCAGACGGATTTGGCCCTCGCATGCATAGTTAAGAAAGCCCTGTGAAAACAGTCGTAAACACAGTCAGCGTTGTGAGACTTAACATATAAACAGAACAGCTCATTTATAACCGTTAACCCGAGAGCGTTCAGTTTACAGTGACTCTCAACTTGTAGTCAACATCGTGCTGCAGAACCAGCTTTTAGTTTGTTTGGTCTTTGCTGGAATATTTATTGATTTCACACCTTTTTCACAACTATTTGTACTAAAAACTTCTATATTTAGTAACACTTTACAATAAGGTCTCAGTTGTTAAGATTAGTTTATACATTAGCTAAACTTTTGCTTTAAAAATGTATTAAATGTTGAAATTAAAATAATAAATAACAAAGATTATTAGTAATTATTATTATTATTATTACTGTAAAAGTTAAATAATTTTAACTAATGTAATTCCTATGGGTGGACTTTTAAAATCTCTTATTTTGGTCAAAGCAAAGCAAACTAAACTAAACTAACATTTGTTCAGGGAATGTTAACCATTTTTGATTAAAAAAATGCACGATTAAATGCTCAAATTAAAATGATCAAAGATTATTAAATGCTGTAGTATTGCTCATTGTTAGTTCATTTTAACTGATGTACTTAAGTCATTTTAACTAATGTAATTCCTATAGGTGAAGTTTTAGAAATGTGAAGCTATAGGTGAACATTCTTTTTTAAATAAAATTTAAAAAATAACATACATATATTAATTTGTAAATAGATAAAATTTTTGAATTAAAAAAAATATATTAAAAAATGTGTTTAAAAATGTTAGTTAATATTAAAAAACTTGATTAATATTTTTTAAGTATTGTTCATTGCTAACTAATTTTAACTAATGAAACCTTATAAATATATATATATATATATATATATATAAATAAACTTTTACAGTCAATAAACATGTTTGACTGTAAAACTGCACCGATCCCAATGACTGACAGAAGTAATAGTGTGTCACGGCTGTTTTTGGCTCTGTTCATAACAACGCAAGCGGCATGAATCTGGCACTAGAGATACACGATCCTTCGTTTCTCACCCGCGTCACTCTCCATCTGGCTGTTAGAGCGCGCTAATGCTGCACACTGTGTAGTGAGTCATTTACATAACACAAACACTGACTCGCCAACTTATTTGACTACTTTTCTGGATGATTAGTCAATTAGTTAAAACGAGTAGTCATGCAAGCTCTACTGAAAACAAATCTGTACTGAACACACAGCAATTATACTCAGAAAAACAGCATTAGAACATTTATTCCATTAAAAACTTGCAGTAGACATGCAGTATTTTATGTAATATGGTCAAAGAAAGATATGAAATATATTACATATATTTAATATGGATATTGTGATGACAATAATATTGTCTTTGTTTCCTTTCACAAACACAAGATGTTCTGTATGCCAACTCAACAAAAATGTAAGAATTTAGAAAAAAGAATCTGAGTTCTCAACGTTATGAAAGAAGAATGAAAGAAGGTTGTTTACGCATAATTGTTTATACATAAAATAAAACTAAAGTACATGAAAAAAAATTAAGTCACATAAGAGAAACACAATTCTGTTCATGTTTTGTTAGCTTAATATTAATTTTTTTTTTTTTTTACAAATATTAGCTCATAAAAACTATTTAAAAATATGTATGTCCTAACATATACCAAAATATATGCTAAATATATCCTGTGTTCAAAAGCAACTTTTTGTTTGTAATAAAATAAAATGAAAAAAATTTAATTAAATTAAAAAAATAAAATAAATTGGGACTAAGTAAAATGTTTTATGAAGAGACTAAACACAAAGTTTTTAATAATTATTAGCTAAATTATATAACACCAGAAGTGAGAACAAGGAAAAAAATAAAAAAATATATATAAATGCAACATTTGAATCCAATGCAAATGTTTTTTATCATATAAAAATAAGTAAATCAACAAATGTATATTATTTTATATTACATAATATCATCTTTAAATATGTGTGTATATCATAAATATGATATAAAATGTCATATACAGACACACACATAACAATGTTGCTATTTAGCACATATATATATATGTGTGTATATATATATATATATATATATATATGTGTGTATATATATATATATATATATATATATATATACTGTATATAATACATACCAAAATTGTTTAAACAGGCAAATTGTTAAAAACGTCTTTCAAAGACAAGTAAAATGCTCTAATTCTCAGTCTTGCTTCACATCTAAAAATGCATAAAGTCAGGATTAAATGTATTTTAGGGTAGTCTATAGTAATTATAATTAGCTTAATTAAATAACAATAGCAGTCAACAGGGTGTCCCCAATTACACAGCGAGGTGCTCATGTGAGTGTGAATGTTTCCACACACACGCTCAACCAGAAAGAGGTACGACCTTTAACCCTAAAATCCAACCACTTCAGTATGCCACAGTCAAGCCTGACACACCTATCAATCAAAACCCAGAGCCATCAATCAAACCCGCGGGGGTCTGGAGATAATGAGTGTACACGAATGAAAGGAAAAAAGATCAATACAACAGATGCAAGAAAGTGAAACTGCTATGAGAAGAAGAAGAGATAAGACCGGATAATAGATGGAGAACAGACAAAAGAGAGCTTCAACTGTCTTTATCTGCTGGGCTTTGTCAAGCATGACCGGCCGTCTGAATGGGCCTGAACTCAATCAAAATCTCTTTTTCGCTCTCTGTCAGTCTGATGGTTGAATAAAACCCCTGAGGACAGAGATTTTCACACACAGAGACACTTTTCATTCCTTTACACAGTCAAATAATCACTGCGAATCTGTCAGAGAAGCCCGACTGCTCCATAAAGCTGCTTCCTGCTCCTCATTCACAGTTTAGCTACATGTGCGAATCTATTTTGAAGATTTAAAGGAACCTAATGTCTATATCTCACATGTGGGGAATGCTGTTGATCACCATAGACAATAATTGTTTTTGCTCTGGCACTTGAATTAATTCTGTAGTAAAACAGAATAGTTAACATTTTCTAATTAAAATTAAGTTTACAATTATAAGTTGGCACTACTCTTTAAGCTTTGGGAGCTTTAGAAAAAAAAATAAATTCTGGTTATGAAAGGGGAGGAAATGGGAAGTGCATATTTTAGTTAAAACACCAAAATGAAATGAAATGAAATAAAAAAAATAAAATAAAAAAGCACCAAAATGAAATCAGTCAAAACAAAACAAAATAAAATAAAATAAAAACTTCTGGTTATGGGGAGGAAATGGGAAGTGCATATTTTAGTTAAAACACCAAAATGAAATGAAAAGAAATGAAATAAAACAAAGCAAAATAAAAAAGCACCAAAATGAAATCATTCAAAACAAAACAAAACAAAATAAAATAAAATAAAAACTTCTGGTTATGAAAGGGGAGGAAATGGGAAGCGCATATTTTAGTTAAAACACAAAAATGAAATGAAAAGAAATTAAATAAAACAAAATAAAATTAAAAAAAAAAGCACCAACATGAAATCATTCAAAACAAAACAAAACAAAAAAAAATACATTTTAATATTTCAAAAAATAAAAGTTATATGAGCTGTAAAGCTGTCTAAAACATCCTTTTCAGTTGTGACTACTTTTGATTTCTTTTACATCACTTCCACATCCCTTCTGGACATCCTTGTGTAGACACCAAGCAAAAATAACAGGGTTGAAGCTGAAAAGTAAACACTTGAAAGACAGTATATTACTTTGCACATTGCAATTTTAGACAGTTTTATTGGTATAAACATCTCCTGTTCTATATACACCGAGGTAGGAATCCAAACTGCTGTCTTTGATAGTTGACAGCATGCCACCAAACGTGGGCAAAAACAACCTGAAATATTCCTGTAATTAAAACATACATGCAACATGCATCTGCAATCAAAACAGGCTGACCGTGTCTCTTGTCGGTGACGTCTGAAATGCTTTTCAGAGCCGTGTGTTTCCATAGCTCCTCAGTGAGGGTTCTGCAACTGTCTGTTATGTAAATAAAGAAAATTCCACTCATATCTGGAATGAAGCAGCGTCTGGAGTTCCAAGTTATTTTGAGTCTCGGTAAAAACAGACTGCTCTATGTTAATTAGCTGGTGTGATAACCCTGATTTAAATTTCCTGGAAGCATCTAAACATCTTAAGATGGCATACGGTTGCTGCAGGGTGATGAGACTGTCTTTATCTGACACTCGCACACAGTGGCTGCTAACAGCACTGCATATAAACACCCACTGACACCATATTAAGACGGCAAACATGCAGTGAATGACTGCGCAGACGGCTTATGTGCAAACCATGGCCTTGTGTTTATGTTTATGACGAGATGTAATTTACAAGGTCATCTTGAAACTCAATCACCTGACCCTGAACATTCTAGGGACCCTTCACACGGATACACACACACACACACCACACTCTATGAAATATAAAATAAACACGGCACTTTCAACTAAACAGCGGAAGCAAAACTCAGGCTTCCGTTTCCAGAGTCTTTCAATGACATGAGAGAAACAAGAATGACTCTCTGGCCAACAGCGAAAACTGAGAGCAAAAACAGAAAAGGTTTTCTGCTCAAACTTTACTAATGCATCTTTCACTAACAGTCAAACACTGAGTGGGATGTGCTCTTGTGTTCAAAAAGAGTGAAACAGAATTAAGCAATAAAGCACTTGAGGCTGCACTATATTATAAATACAAGAGGTGGGTTAACATAGAGCACTGTTTTCTGATTACAATCGGTTTAAATGTGCTTGATTTTGGGTGCAAGAATGGGCTTTTTTCTGCTTGATTAAATATGTTAAATATAAGCACTTTGTATGTTCGTGCAGTGTGTGCATGTCAAAATATAGATCTGATTTGAAGCTTGTGACATACAAACATGCAAATCAACCCGATCACTTTATTTAGCATTCATGTAAACAAAAAGTGTCCATGTGAACGTGGATAATGATGGCTATTGGCCATATTCTTAAGCTGGCAGGAAATCAAACAAAAATATTGAAAACTCATCTTGCACTCATGGGCCAATCAACATTTTAGTTTTGTCCAACCAAATGCTTTCTAAAATGAGAATATCCCTTCCACTATTAGCAACAGTGACAAGTCATGGCTGTGATATAAACCAAAGTTTGTAGCTATTTAAAAAAAAAAAAAAAAATTGGCTATGATTTTCAATATGTCTGTCCAAAATTTCCATTTTAACAGTGAATATTTCAACAAGAAAGAAGCCATTTCCGTGCTGCTGAACTCCCACACTTCTCACTCTCTGCTGTGAAATCTGTTCATGATTACTGCATAAGATCCTTTCAGCACAAACTGAAATAAAAGAAGGCCCGTAAACCCTCAGCTGTCTGTCCAGGTGTGGCGCCGGAACGTTCAGCCTACGTATCAGGCGAGAAGAGAAAGGTGGGAACAGGTGCGTCCGCGGACAGGGTCAATACTAAGGATAGAGAGATGAAAGAGAGGGCAGATTATAAAGAACAGAAGATAAAGGCATTAAGATGGACTGACACACAATACCTCCAAATACCAAATCCAGCTGCTTCCTTCCCATGATGCACTTGGGTTAGAGTGAACCATAGAAATACAAATAGAGAATAGTTTCCCAAACTGGGGTTTGTGAGTTGATGAAAAGCTAATCATAAAAATATAATAAAAATTAATCATGAAAATTAAAATAAATAAATATAATACATAATATAATAGAATATAAAATATATAAATATTTATTTAGGTCTAATTTATTTATATGCTTTTCAAAATGCACATTTCAGAGCAGCTGTAGAGAAAATCCTGATGTTAAAGGGGATCATATGATGTTGCTAATACACATAAATTGTGTATTTGGTGTAATGAAATGTGTTTATGCGGTTTAAGGTTCAAAAAACACATTATTTTCCACATACTGTACATTATTTGTATTGTATAAGCTTTTGTTACTTTCACTGTTCATTTTAATGGCGCATTAGAGCTGCTCCATTGCAGCAGCTCAATACTGTAATCACAAAACGTTTTCCTAAAATAATGCAGGGAACTACTCCTTATACATTACACAAGTACGTGCATACTATTTAGGTGATGCAATTTGCGCCATGCGCACTGTACGTGGACCCTCACGTATGAGTAAAAACCGAAATATACTTTGGCCTTTAAAGCAAGCTAAACAATGTGCATTGGTGCAGAATGAGAGAGGCACTTCTAGCCTAGTGCATTTCACACAGTCTGCTAGTTTCACTTTTGCTTTAAATAAAGTCGTGTATGCTTGACGTTTAAAATAAATGTTGTTTATAGTGAATGCCCCTGTAATTTTTGTTTGTTTTATATTTACGATTTAGTTTTAATCCAAATGCATGCGCTAATGGAGTGAACAGCAATCAAGATCATGCAACAGAAGTGCGCGCTCTCGGACTCTCTCTCTCGCTCTCTCTCCCCTTACCGTCAAATAACTTTAGTAACTTGTGCATTTTACTTATTTGCATTTAAAATATCCGACCGAACTACAAACTTTGCAGTGATGTCTGTGAGATATTCACTCGACAACTCGGGCTTATCAGCTCGCGCACATCCGCTATACAGGCGTGAATATACAGGTATCGGTATTGGTATCGGCGAGTACCAAAAATTCAAGTATCGTTATCGGACTCATTCTGAAAAAAGTGGTATCGGTGCATCCCTACAAGAAACGCCCAGAGGTTTGAATGTGAACATGAGTGTTGCTCCTCATCATTAACCTCCATTAATAATACACTACAGCAGGGGTCTCCAAACTTTTGTACACCACGGACCGGTTAGGTTTGGAAAATATTTGGGGGGGGGAGGGCTATATATATAGCCTAATATGTATATTAGGCTATTATATAGTATTATAATAGCATTATATAGTGGTTCAACGCATGATATTGTGGTTTTTTTTTTGAGTCACAGATCGGACTATTTTTTTCGGATAAGCAAGAAAAAAAATATTTAAAGCACAGAGAATGACAATGCCGTGAAGGGTTTTTGACATAGGCTAATTTTATGTGTATGTATACGCAGCTCGGTATTTCCGCGCTGTCTGAAACACGTCTCTTGTGCGCACTTTGATGGTGTGCGAGAACAGCACGTGAGTAACGATTTGAGCTCTCTTTCGTTTCTTCTTGTTGTAGTTTAAAATTGCTTGTACGTGTAAATTGGCAAATTAATCTGCGAATCACGTGCGTGCCGAACGGTAGGGTCTCATCCATACGTATTACGGATCAACTGCGATCCGTTTAACTCCTAATATGTGACAGATCAGAGCAATCTTTCATTTACTTATTTAACATGAAATTGTCAAATTGCTACTCCATATCAATCGCATACAAAGAAAACACAGAATAATTATAACAATCACTAACATCAATAAATAACAGAGTGCCATATCTATACACATTTTTCCCAGAACGTTCTTGCGACCCGGTAGCAATTCTTCCATGGCCCGGTAGTGGGTCACGACCCAGTGGTTGGGCATCTCTGCACTACAGCACCGGCTCCAGGCTGGCTACACACAGAGTGCTGTTTCTGAGTGTTACTGTTTGCAGTGCCACTGTTCTCTATCATTAAAAATCCATTAATAAATCAAAAAAGTTCAGGCTCTAGACTGACTCACACACACACACACACACACACCTGAGCGGCATTCAAAATCCATTAAGTGAGTTATCACACAGGGACCGGAGGCTCACTCAAGCCTCGTTCTGTGCTCATGAGTTCACTTAGGTGAGTGCAAACACACTCAGGCCTCACTGTCTGAACACCATAGTGTTAACCCTTTGAAGAAGGGACACCAAAGAAAGATGGGAAACTCACAAAAGTCGTCACTGTCTTCATTGTTCCTTACTTTGCAGTTTCTGCAAAATATACACTATTGATTGAAAGGTTTCTTTACAGAAATTTGTATTCAGCAAGGACGCATTCAATTGATCAAAAGTGATAGTAAATATATTTATAATGTTACAAAAGATTTATAATTTATTTTTTAATAAATGCTGTTGTTTTGAACTTTCTAGTCATTAAGGAATCTTGAAAATATGTATCACGGTTTCCACAAAATTATTAAGCAGCACAACTGTTTTCATCAATAATAATAATAATAAATGTTTCTTGAGCGTCACAGGAATAAATTACATTTTAAAATATATTCAAATAGAAAACAGTTATTTTTCTGAGTTACAGATTCACAAATAACCTGCCTGATTTATCTCAACTGCTCTGTGTACCAATAAGTACACATGAACTAGACGAAATGATCGGTAGTACCTAGGATAGCAAAGTCCACTAAAGGAGGTAGAGCTTTTTCGCATTTGGCTCCTAAACTCCTTCCTGATCTTCCTGATAACGTTCGGGGTTCAGACACACTCTCTCTGTTTAAATCTAGATTAAAGACACAAGCATTCAAATAATGCATCTCATAACCATGTACTGCAGTTATATCTGATCAAATGCACATTATTATTCTTTAGTTTGGGTTAAACAAATCAATTTTGCTTGGTTGGAACAGCAGCTACGCTAATTATGTCTCTATTTGTTTCTCTGTTTTTTGCCACGGGATGTAACTAGGAATACACAAGCTTCAGTCTGGATCCAGAACACCTGAGAAGAGATGATGCCAACCCCTCAGAGGACCTCAGATGATGCCAACCCTGAAACAACATACAGAACTACCACATTTTGCTATAAGTTTGATTGCATCATATAATAATTGCTGTTAATAGTGTTCATCGTCTGTTTTGTTACGTCTTAAATTGATTTTTCTGTACATTTCTGCCATATGTACATTAACTGACAGTCACCACTCATAAGCTACCACTAAATATTGTAGAAACTTAATTTGCTGTAAAGTTGCTTTGCAATGATTTGTATCGTGAAAAGCGCTGTACAAATAAACTTGACTTGACTTGACTTATTTTAAATTGTAATAGTATTTCACAATATTACTGTTTTTCTTGTATTTTTAATCAAATAAAAAACATTAAAAATCTTACCAACCCCAAACCTTTGAATGGTAGTGTAACTACTGATTTTTTGAGGTTTATGGCAACATATCTTAATAAAAGAGTTACAGAAAAAGCCACAATATGCTCCTATTGCAATTTACGCATGATACCCAAGAGTCTGGTTTGTTTTTTTAAATAATCTTAGAACATAATTCTAATGCACGTCTACTGAGGATCTCTGAGTTTGGATAGTTTTAAACATAATTTTACAGAAATTATAAAAGTCAGTAATAATAGTGACACAAGGAACTCAGAAAGGATGAGCAGCGTTTGCTTCTATTGATTCACAGTCTCATTTTTTAATCAAGTTACTGTGTAATTTAACAATTTTGATAGAGAAAATCAATTCAAAGTCACAATTCATTCCAGCCCATGTAAGAATAATATCCAATCAATTTTGGCCACTTTATGAGCACATCTTGATGAAAAATCACACCTTTCACAGAAATCTCCAGGTCATTCCTATGGAACATCCCATAAAGCTTGTCTGCATTAGCAACAGTAACCAATGAAGGGCGGAGCTTAGCGAAGGGTCAATTACAAAGCATCAAAACAGTGATAAAACATGCAGTATTAGATTGAAACGTGAAGTATTCGCGTCTACGCTTGCGTACTTTGGATAAAACAATGGCAGGACGACTCAAGCTGCTGTGGTACTGTACTCCCGCTTGCCATCAAAATTTGTAACTAACAGAATTACATGCAAACAAATCTGAGCTTCTCGGTCTTGTATGGTCTCAAATACTTTTTGTTTTCTTTTATTCCTCTCTTCAACACCTCTGTCTTTCCCACACTCCAAAAATCCAGCGTGGAGCTACATCTGCCGGCTGTCCATCAAAATCTCTTTGGACTCCAGCCATCGACCCAACTGCAGCTGGACGGCCTGTGATATAGTCTCCCTGAGCAACTTAAAGCAGAACATTATCGTTTAAGAGTGACTACGCTATAAAACGAAATCTAAATCACTTCATTTATCCAACAGGTGGCCGCTGCCAGTGAAGAGACAAACCTGTAACGGCTATTATTAATCAGAGCCATCAGAGAATAAACCTCAAAACCTCCCAGGAAAAGAGGTGGGAAGGTGATGAGAATACCGATGAAAGGCAGTTTTTCCTCTTGGATATGAGACGTGCCCTCTGTCTAAGCCAAACAGGAAGTGAGTGTTTCAGCTGGCGCTGTCAGTGAGGTGTGACTGAGAAGACCATCGCACAACTGCAAGACTGATACGTTCTTTATTTTCTCACTTGAAACTTTTCAGACTTTCTGTGGTTCTCACACTGACTGATCAGAAATCATCGATCTAAATAAACCAATGTTGGTTTAATCTGATTTAAGTGTTAATCTAGCTGTTGGACCGATATAGTAACACCAGCAAAACTTGTTGGTGGAACTGCTTGACAGAGAAAGTCTCGCTGGTTAAGCTAGTGGACTGCTGGATGAGGTTTGTGCTAGTCTGAGGTGGTTTACCAGCCCTAACCAGCTTGACCAAGATGAGCTTAACCATCATCTATACCAGTGGTTCTCAACCGGGGCGGGGGGGGGAGCAGCTCAAGCCATTTCTCATCGCGCTGTGTGAAATACAGACTGAAGGGCGGCTCAAAACTCCCGACCGCTGCATGAGCATATGACACACAAACTACATCTTTTGGCTGGATAAAGCAAGCCAGTGTCGCGCTAGTAAAGTTTTGTTCTGCTTGTTCTGACAGAGGAACTGTTCACTGATGATGTCGAGCTGCCTTCAAATCGCTGAGCTTCCACACATTCATAATATTTTAATTTTAATTTGTATTTTGGCGTGTTTAGTGATTATGAATGGATCCGTATAGTAGTTATCTGCAGTCCTTTGGATTCTCCATGTGGTCTTGTTTGGTATGGCAGGTTGACTTGTGCTTATTTGTTAAAGTTACTGTATAATTGAGCTTTACACACTTTTAAGTACGTTTAAGTTGTAAGGAATATCTGCAGTGACATTTTTGCAAAGTATGTTTGCAAAAAACAAAAAAAAAACATTGAAAGTTTAAATCTATCTTGTAGGGATGTAACGGTATGAAAATTTCTTATCACGATTATAGTGACCAACATGATCACGGTTATCGGTATTATCATGGTATTGTTAACATTTGCTGGAGATGTTCAAAAAGTACCGACACATAAATCACTTCACCAAGTTTTATATTTAAAAATCAACAAACAACAAATAAAATGACTTTTTGTTTGCATAATCACTAAAACAATAACATTACCAATGATGTTCGGATTTTAAATGACAACTTGACTGACAACAGTTTAATAACATGTTGAAATATATGTAAATGTTCAAATAAAGCTTTGAAAAAGTTTCATAAAAAGGTAAACCTCACATTTCAGCCTTTAAATAAAGAAAAGCTATAAGTCAAAATGATAACTGATTAATAGCCTAAATGATTATATGTATTTTATCTGCTCCATAAATAATTTAATTTACATTGGGCGCATTAATTCCGTTAAGATGGTGGTGCTCCCTAAATTTCTTTATCTTTTTCAATGGTTACCTTTATTTATTCCCCTTTCCTTTTTTAAATCTTTGGACTCTGTTATTTCTACATTTATTTGGAATGGTAAGCACCCCCGCCTGCGTAAAGCATACCTTCAGAGGTCTAGATGCAATGGCGGTATGTCCTTACCAAACTTTAAGTTTTACTACTGGGCAGCTAACATACGAAATTTACTGTATTGGTGGCATTATCACCTTTTTCCCAATAGACCATCTTGGGTGGACATGGAAATAAATGCTCACAAGCAAATTTCCCTTCCAGCACTTCTTGCAACTAAATTACAATTAATCTCTTACACTCCGGTTGATTGCCCAGTGGTGAAACACTCGTTGAAGATTTGGACCCAATTCAGGAAATCATTTGGTTTTTAGGATCCTTCTCTCCTTAGCCATGTTGCCCATAATCAATTTTTTTTTGCCTTCAATGCAGGACGGATCATTTAAGAGTTGGTCCGACAAGGGGATAAAATGTTTCAAGGATTTATTTATTGATAATATATTTGCTTCTTTTGAACAGTTAACATTACGTTTTGGTCTTACTAAGTCAGATTTCTTTAGAGTTTTGCAAAGAAGAGATTATGTTAAGTCACTTGTATCAGACTTTCCAGTAATGCCTTCTGAAAATCCTTTGGATAATTTCTTTTTATGTAACATATTAGGAATACATATGTTTTTGTGAATAGAAAATGTTGGGGGGCCTTGCAGTATTGATTCGGAGAGGAGGGGGGCCTTTGAGTAAAAAAGGTTGAGAACCACTGATCTAGACCAATCTGGACCAACCAATGAGCACAAATGACAAAAGCTAGAAACCATGCAAAAACAACTAAAGGCTAATTTATCATTTATATCAAATTGTGATTTTTCTGATAAAAATTTATTTTGCAATTTAAAAAAGCACCAGGTTTGCTATGCTTGTTTGTAGGTCTATACATAAAATTAGGCCAAAACTGTTGGGATTATGTATCAATATGAGTATATTAATATTAATCACAAAACCACTACTACTACTAGATAAAAGTAATATTATTATAATAATTATTATTATTATTAAATTAAAAAATACAAATATATTGCTGTTGTAATATTTCTCTGTAAAATAAAGTATAATAGTAATAGAATATGAGTATTTATCATTATTATTATTATTATTACTAAATTAAAAATAAATCTTTGTAAAATAATGTATAATAGTAATAAAATATAAGTAAAATAAAAATAGTTATTAGTAGTAGTAGTAGTAGTAGAAGAGGTAGTCATAATTACTAATAATATTTAATAATCATAATAATAATCATAATCATTTTACTTTACAGCACAACTGAAAAATGAAAAAAAATATTTATTGCTGTCTAAACCATCAAGTTTTTATTCTGGCAGAAAACTGCAGGGAGCCCTTAAAGCTTCTCTTTTGTTTATAAGCGTCTCTTTATAAGCGCTTCTCATTACAAGTTTGGGAAGATGGTTTATGTTTGCAAATGCACATTAAAGACCCAAACTCACAGCACATTTGTGGAGCAGCATTTACGGTGAACTGAGCCGCTCCGAGACACTGAAAACACTGGATCATGAGCTGTTCACGTGTAAAAGAGCAGTGCTGCGCTTAGCCATTCTGTTATTTTGGTTTGATTTCTATTAATCGTGCAGCCCTGCTAGTTTATATATTCCAGAAGCGGCAGACCCACATCCAAACACACAAACATATATGCTGGCCTTGTCAGCAGGAAGTACTCGGCATAGACAGACACCCAGAGTCGGCATGCGTGAGTTAGCGTGGCGGCAGTGAGAGTGATGGAGAGGCTGAGATGCTGTGGACTGTAAATAAACTCTGACAGAGGCACCGCAGGCACCGCTGCGCTCGGTGGACAACGGATGAGTTCATTGTGCGTCTGGGTGTTGGGAGAAAGATCTGGACTGTGTCTGAAGGTTATTTTGGGATGGGCAATGATGGAAATGGCTGATGATGGAACGTTCACTCTCTCTTTATCGCTCAGGAGGCGAGAGACAGCAAGAAGTGAAAATGAATGTACACAAGTTAACACAAAAAGGATAAGAACATCAATTTCTTTACTAGCTTAGATTTAATCAATTGTATAGATTTAATAAATTATCATTTTAATGAAATACAGTGGTCGCAAGGAGAATTTGAACACTTAAATCACACTTACAAATGGGTAAATGACATTGCATTAGATAAATATTATTATATAACATTATATAATAATATAATATTATTATATAACATTATATAATTTAATAATCAAATTAAAATATACAAATAATTTAATTAAATAATATTAATATATAATTTTATATAGTATTTTATGAAATTATATATATATATATATATATCATTACATATAAATATTATTTAAACAAATATTATATTTTATTAAATACTATATTATATTATTGATTGCATTATTTATATTTCATATTTTTATTCTAATTTAATATTCAAAAACGGTAAAACTCAACTGTTTAACTCTAGGGGAGTTGGAAAATGAGCCTATTTTCAAAAATAGTGCATGTTCCTTTAAGTTTGAAATTGTTGAACAAAAGATATACTAAAATAAAAAGGACAACTGTGTGAACTTCATAAATCCACTAAAAAGTAGAAGACATTGAGCAAAGTGAAGTTAGTGAAAAGAAAATATCCTGCGGCATTCGAGTGCGTCTAATGCAGTGACATTCAGACAGTTTCCAAATACTTATTGATGCTTCTGTACAGGTGGCCATATGTGACCCTGGACCACAAAACCAGTCTTAAGTCACTGGGGTATATTTGTAGCAATAGCCAAAAATACATTGTATGGGTCAAAATTAAAGATTTTTATTTGATGCCAAAAATCATTATGACATTAAGTAAAGATCATGTTGCATAAAGATATTTTGTAAATTACCTACTGTAAATATATCAAAACTTAATTTTTGATTAGTAATATGCATCGCTAAGAACTTCATTTGGACAACTTTAAAGGCGATTTTCTCAATATTTTGATTTTTTTGCACCCTCAGATTCCAGATTTTCAAATAGTTGTATCGCGGCCAAATGTTGTCCTATCCTAACAAACCATACATCAATGGAAATTAGATGGTGTATAAATCTCAATTTGAGAAAATTGGTTTTGTGGTCCAGGGTCACATATTTGGTTTATACTACAAAGGACTAACAGCAAAATAACATTTATTACAGCAAATACAAAATTAGATTCCTTCAATATGCAATTAAAACCCATTTCCGGAAGGAAAAACAAAAAAACAAAGTCTGGCTAGAAAACACAAAGTCAAACAAGTGTGTGAGAAAGAAAGTCTGTTGTATAGATTAAACACTGAGTGATTTCAAAGCCAGACCTCCAACTGTGTGTAAAACAAGTGTTAGGCAGCTGAGAGGCTGATAGCACACTACCAAACAAGAAACACACACAGCAACCCCTGGCTGACCATGTGCCACACCATCACTACCACCGAACATGAGGTTTGTAAAAGCCTGATGGAAAAGTCCAACATACAGAACACCATAAAGCACATAATACTGTGCATACTAACAAAGAAATACAGATTTAATAAGTTGTAATTATACTAAAATACAGTGGCCCCAAGGAGAATTTGGACAATTAAATCACTCTTATAAATGAGATTGCATCAGATAAATATCATTAAATTATACATATTTATGTTTAACTAATAATAATTATAATTGATCATCAAATAAAAAAATAGATATGAAAATATAATTTAATAAAAGATATTATTGTAAATAATATATATTCTTCTTTAATGTTTTAATTTAATTACATTATGAATACTAATATAAAAATAGAAAATAAACAAATATTATTTAGACAAATATTATATTTTATTGAATATTTACATTATATCAGACTACATTATTAATATATTAAATTTAATTATTCATAATATCATATTTAATTTACCTTTATCACTAAATACATATATCTCAATCCCACTTTAAACAAAAACATTTAATGAAAAGTAGTTTGTTAGGTTTGAAACTTTGAGACATTTAGCAAAAATGAAGAAAAGTGAAGTTAGTGAGGATAAAAACTTGTTTCTCCTAGACGGGGCTGTAACTATCATAGATGTCAATGACTGATTCATAAACTTTTACATTTGTTCTCCCCAATCTAGCATATTTGCTTGCCTCCAGATACCAATGAGACTAAATGGAGAGCAAATAAAGACTTTCAATGAAGTAAATAAAAAAGACCCCAGTAATTTCACCTGTCTCCAATGAAGTCCCAAAATATATCTTAATAATGTGCTCAATCATACCAAGACACCACAGTCTGCCATCAACATTCAGAGATCTCAATATAAACTCAAGCATTTCTCATCAAATGCACCCAATTTATCTGCTTTCCATATTCATTTTATAGTTGACATACTAACTGTATGTCAACTATTGATAAAGACATTTTAGAAGAAACACCTTGACACTTAGATGAAACTTAACTGAGAAGTCAATTAAAATATCCTGAGCTATACAACAGCAACATCTGAGTGAATGTGAATGTGTGCGGCGATCCGTAGAGCAGAGACCAGCTGCATTACAGGTCCTGCATTAGACACACACAGAACTGCAGTCAGTAAATGTTCTGAAGGTTGACACTCACCCAAGTTCTCCTCCACAAGTCCCAGAAGTCCAATGACCAGCACACAGACCCAACACAAGCAAGTCCTCAAGAGATCCATCTTCTGTGAGCGCAACTCCAGCGAGCGAGTGAATCCCTCAGCTGTCTGCCTAACACACACTCTTGAGTGTTTCTCTGTGTGTGTATGTGTGTCCTCTACAGAATGTGAGAAACTGCACCCCCCACAGCAGCCTCAATCACAGCTTCACACCGACTGCCCAGTGA
>NW_015552762.1:256562-272052 GCF_001515605.1 Sinocyclocheilus anshuiensis | reverse complement strand
GAGAGAGAGAGAGAGAGAGAGAAAGAGAGAGAGAGAGGGGAGGGGAATATTCACAATCTTACACACAGTAGCCTCAGTGTAGTTGGGCCAAACCCCACCCCCACTTTGAGACCTCGCCCCCATATTTTCACCTCACCCTCCTTTTGCCTTCTTTTTACCAAACACACCGGCTGAATGTAATACAAGCATGTTTCCTGCATACTGTGCACTGCTGCATAGTTATCATCTCAGAAATAAATTATTATAAATAAATAATTATATTAAAAAATATACTATAGAATTTATAAATAATTATTATAAATCTTTTGTGTGTGTGTGTGTGTGTGTGTGTGTGTGTGTGTGTGTGTTTGTGTAAAAATGTCTTAACTTTTGGCTTAAAATGTCTTAATAATGAGTTTGTTAAAGATGACAGGTCAAGTTGCGTACATACACTGCATTGTGGGATAAAGTATTCCAGTCTAATTTATACTGCACATACTTACAAATGTCATCCGGGTTTTCCAATTAAACAGATAGTTTCCATAACAGGGTTGTTATATTTAAATAAATTAAATGAACTGAAATAAAATTAAAGCTTTTTAAAAAAAAAAAAATTTTAATAAACCAAATAAAGTAAAACAAATAAAAAGAAAGAAAGAAAGAAAGAAATACTATACAGACATATTTTTAAAAAAATACTAAAACATTAAGTAAAATTAAGTGAAAACAGAAAATGTACAAATAAAACTTAATTCAAAATATTAGCAAAACCTGTACTATGAAAACACTATTGGCAAAATCTGGGACATTTTACATTGATTTTTATGTATTATTAATGTGTATTGTCACTGATTAAATACATAAATAAATAAATGATACTAAAATAACACTAATGCATACTGTGCGTACTACAAAAATAGTATGAGTAGTAGAATAGTATGCTATTTCAAACAGCCACTCTTTCATGCATGTTTGATTGACAGCACAATGCAAAAAAAAAAAAAATAATAATAATAATAATTCATTACATTTAAAAACTAAATAAAAATAAAAAACAATCACATTTGTTGACATTTTTAGCATAAAACACACAGCAACGTAATTCTTACTACTAGGGCTGCACAATTAATCAAATTTCTAATCGCGATTACAATTATGGATGCCACAATTACGTAATCGTTCAAAGCGGCAATTAATCGTTCAAAGTCCACTTATGTTATTCTGTGTGCTTAAGATGCGGTTTTTTTCTTTCTACATGTTATCTTTAGGGTAGGGTTTTTCCCATTATTTTAATTGTAGTTTTAGTATAACATTATAATACAATTCGAATTGTTACTTTTTTTTAATTTAAAGAAGAAACCAATCCGAAGTATAGTTGACATCTGAGGCTTAATACTATAGAAAAGCACTAAAAGTTTTTCAGTTAGTGTTTTCAGCTTATTTTCATATAAAAATACGGCATGCAGTTGCATTAAACAATGGTATAAACATCATTCAATGTAAATTGTGATAATTGTAATTAATAATCGCAATTACAATTTCAAGGGAATAATCGACCATTATGATTTTTGTCATAATCGTGCAGCCCTACTTACTACAACAACAAAAACACTACAGTATCATAGCTACCACAGTTAACCACGCTACGATAAAAATGCAGAACGGGCTGTGCAGATCAGAACAACCCAAACGCTTCAAGAAAAGAGACAGAGAGCTAACTAAAACTAATAAACAAGCAAACAAGAGAAAAAGAGGTCAAATGAACAGCGCTCCCTCTTACTGAGGCTTCTGGATAACCAATCAACCAGTAAATCTGTAAAACACACTCACACACACTTCTCCCAAACATAATGAGCGGCGATGGAGGTCATCTTTAAGCTTTGACCTTTGACTCTTCTTCCAATTTGTACTAGGTTGACCTTTAACCCATATCAAACTCAGTCCAAATGAAGCTGAACCTTTTAAAGTAAAGACAAAAACACACAAGCTTTGTTCCCACCTACATAGGCCAAATACTCACCTCTGTTAAATACGGTTGTCACTCCTTCTCTAAACACTTGACCCTGTTCTGTACACAGAGTTCAGATATTTACTGAAGCTACAACCAAACTCACTCCTGAAACATTCAGATTGTGAAAACACCGCAAGAAAATGATTTTCTTACTTGAACTTGTCTTGTTTTGTTTTCCAGTACAAATATCTAAACATACTTACATCAATACAGTACATTAAGTCTTAAAACTTAAGTCTTTAAAACTTAAAAACAAATATCTGCAGATAGGGACAGAAAAATGAACTTAATTCGAATGGAAAACAAGATTTGTATTTTTTCTATTTTTCTTAAGCCATTCTTGGCAGATAATTTTCTTACGCAAGTCAAAAACTCAATTAATTTTGATAAGATTCTTATATAAAATTAGTAAAGTTAGGTATTAAGACTTAGTGTTTGAAAAATTTTAGATATTTGTACTCAGTAAAAAAAATGATTGCTGCGATTAGTTATCACAAATTAAAATTCAACACTAAAATAAGTAATAATGTGTTGTTTCAACTTAAAAATTGTTGAGATAACTTACATTTCCAACTTAACTAAAGTTATCTAAATTAATCATTTGAAGTCAATCACAAACAGAATTTTTTCAAGTTGTTACAACTAATGTATGTTAGCATGTTGCCAAACTAAAAAAAAAAATGCAATGCACACAGGAAAATGTCTTCAAAATAGTTCATAATCAAATTCTCTTTATCAATCAATACTGAATGAAATTTATTAGACAACATTTCTGTCAACTTGCAATGCATTCTGGGTTTGCCAAGTAACCAAGGTATCCAATATGGCAAGTAAATGAGGTTTTGGAACAGTCTGCTTACTAATTTCATTTTTACTTCACGTTTTCATTTCACTGGTGCATGCCATTACATAGTAAAAATGTCTTTGTAATTGTTCATTAAAGTTTAAAAACTCCTATAAATATTGCAATAATTCCCCTATAAGCACTTTTCTCAATGCAATCATTCCCTTCAGACTAAACCAAGCCCCACCCTACATTATTTTGTTGAACATCCTATTTGACTTGGAAATGCATCACAATACAGAAGCAAAATAGTTTGTGAACACCATTTCATGTTGCTTTAAAATGCTCTCTAGGTAAGCAGCTTTGTACAGAACTACAGTGTTTTCACTTGTTTTATGACTGTTTGTGATGCTCAAATGACAAATCCAATGCATAAAATCAGCAAACGCACATTCCCCACTAAAGCCATAATGGCAGCGACACCCTGACTAACACCCGCCAATCCATTCCATCTGTTACCCGGCCCACGCTACAAACTCATCTTCCAAATGTTTGCTCCTGTTTTCACAGCTGACAGGAGGGATGCGTTAGTCTGTTAAAGGAGCGTTTGTCAGCTTTCGGTTGGTGTGAGTGTGTGATTTGATGCTATTAGGAGAGGTGAGTGTGTTGTCGCTGCCATTATGTGGTGTGTGTCATAAAGCGAGGTGGTGATCATCCAAATGTGGAGGTGTAAGAATCAGCAGCAAAAATAGACCTTCAGCTGTCTGAACAACACACGCATGCTTTCGAATACAGTGATCACCTAAATAGCACTGACAATAGCACTGAAACTAATAAAAGCATAAACAGTTTAAGCCTGGACAACGGCTATGTTTCCAAACCCAGTGGCTGCCAATGCTGGAGGCATTTCAAGGCAGTAATCAAAGTTACTGTAGATATATCGGTCAAATTTCTAAGGAAAGGTTGATTTTATATATATATATAAATATATTATATATATTTATATATAAATATCACCAAAAAGTTTTAATAAAAGGTTGTAATTAAAATTTTATTTAAATGTAATGTAATCAAAAATTAATTTAACATTTAATTTAAAATTACATTTAAATTTATTTTTTATTTAATGACTAAAATTAAAACAATGACAGACAAACTAAGAGAAAAGTTGATTAAAGTAGCACTTGCATATATATATATATATATATTTTTTTTTTTTTATACTAAAAAGTATTAAATACAAGGTTTTTAATATATTTAAATTATAAATTTAATTTAATGATTAATTTGATTTAGACTGTTTAGTGTGTGTAAAGTCATATTATACAGGTGAATATATTTTGGAACAGATCTTGTATTTGTGTGAGACAGAGACAGAATACCTCACCGGTTAGGGTTTGCAAGAGAAAGGTCAGAGGTCAGTGTAATGACCTGAAGAGACTGAGCGACCCCACACCTGCTTGAGATCATCCGTTTGGTCACATACCATCACACACACACAACATACACCAGTGTATCCTGCACCGCGTTTTAGCAGTGAATCACTGAATTCACAACTATGAATAGGCTATGAAAACATAAGGCAACATAATTCAAATAGTAATGTAATTTGTGAGTGAATCATTCATTTGAACTTTTTTTTGGTTGGGAATGGAATACTACTATACTACTTTTTACAGAATGTATACTGTGGACTGTATACACACACTCCTATAACATTTATCATAATGTAAACAAACACAAAGCACACTGCAGGAATGCTAGAAATACAGTATTCCACAATACAATGCACTTGACGTTTAATGTTTTCATTGCAAAAGCTGCAAGATATGAAGACATTTTTACATGAAATAGGATTAAAAATACAAAATAACTGTTTAGTTCAAAAATTATGACTTGATGCCATTACAAAATGCACATTTTGAGTTCATGTGACCACAGTGTAGCACACTACTGTTTGAGGGAGTAAATAATGACAGAATTCCCATTTTTGCATGAAAACAATCAAAGTTTATCATCAAAATGTATCATAAAAGTGTTTAATTGCATTAAATGGATGTTGTTTTGCATTTTCTTATTGCCTAGGATCAATGGAAATGGTCAGTGGCACACAGATAGCGAGGCAGAGTGAGTGTGTGTGTGTGTGTGTGCGTCGGTAGACTGTGAGGGGAATGTGTTAGAGTTCAACATGGGTGAATGGAACATAATCAGCACATGCAGGCTGCTCCACATCTATTCTGCTTAAGCAAAGACAAACACACACACACATTCACAAACTAACGAGGGCAATCGTGGCTCCGCTGCCACCTGGCTCATCCCTCCAATTAGGAATTCCCTAATGAGGTGCCAATGAGAAGAAAAGAATGAACGAGACAAAAGCAAAGGGTCACAGAGGGCAAAAAACATGAAACAGAGAGAGAAAGAGACAGACAACAAGGCGAGAGGAAGTGATGGCAATTACACATGACAAGACAGAAACGTGTTTGTTTAGACTCTATTTGATCTATTTTTGCTTTTTCCTCATTATTGAGTTTAAAGGGCAAATGTTTGACATTTGGAAAGTGCTAAAAGTTGTCATGAATATTTCTGGATGGGTGGTATAGCGATGATGAATCAAGATGGCAACTGAAAGGTTATAGTAGGGGTGGGCGATATGACCAAAATCTTATTTCACAGTATGAGAATTTTTTTCACAATAACGATATATATCTCGATATAGCTATTATTATTTTTTTGTTATTAAAAATAAGAAAAAGAAGCAAATTACAAACACAACAGAACAAATAAATATAAAATACACTTTTAATTTATTCAGTTACAGTAGGCTACAGTAGGTTTATTTAGCATGTAGTAAGAAATATTACAGAAATTTAATAAAGTGTATAAATAAAACACTCCATAGTCTTCACTGTATCAATCAAACATGAACTGATTCTTATTAAAGATCCAAAAGTGATTCAGTCAAGTGCAGTGAGTGATTAACATAAATAATGACAGACCGCAGCAGGTACTGTAAATTAGACTGCTGTCCCTTTAAGACCAACTGCACGGATCCAATATACTGATACACATCTGGTTTTCAACTGTTTATGCCAACTGTTTAACTGGCATTTTGACATAACTGTGTGCATATTTGACCATTTTGATTTCTGATCTGTTTTTGCGATCGCATGCTGTCTGAGAGAGGGGCTTTCTGTGTGTGTGTGTGTGTGTGTGTGTGTGTGTGTGCGCGTGTCAGTCAGCGCGAGCAGCGGATTGCTTATTGCGATTAATAACTTTATTAAACATCATGCATGTCCCAAATTCACGATCGCATGCTGCCTGAGAGAGGCGCTTTCTGTGTGTGTGTGTGTGTCAGTCAGCGCGAGCACCGCATTGAGTTATTTTTCACTGCTTATTGCACTTAATAACTCTATCAAGTGCATCCCACTTTTTATTTTCTCATTCATGCATGTTTCCTTGTCACTCAAAGGTAGTTATAACTTTTAAGTAGTACTATGTTACGCAGATATATTTGCATACCGCAGAATACACGATATAGCAAAATCTCTATAGACACTTTATTCTGCGGTAACGATACCGTCATACCGCCCAGCCCTATGTTACAGGTTCGAACCCTGAAAAAGCTTTGTTCATGATGAGCTGGTATGGACCACTATTATGCACCACTATAACAAATTTGGCCAATTTCAATAACCCAATCATTTCTTGATATGGCTGAAAACTATGGAAGCTTATTTTGGCCACATAATAAATTAAAAAAGCTAATTGCGACTTTTTAACTCAGTATTGCAAGTTATAAACTCATTAACTGCAAGTTTACATCTCCCAATTCTGACTTTTTTCTTAGAATTCTGAATTTACATCTTGCATTTTTGACATTTTTTTACACTTACATGTCACAATTCAGATTTGTTTTTTCAGCAGGGCATTAAAAATGAAAAGAGGTAATTGCGACTTTATATCTCAATTCTAACTTTTTTTCTTCACAATAGTGAGTTTATATCTTACAATCTGACTTTTCTTCTCAGAATTACGACACAATTCTGAGAATTGAAAGCTATAAACTGGCGGAAATAAGCTTCTGTAGAAAAGTGATAAATGGTCAATAAATTTAATAAATAGCTGATAAATTTAATATCTGATAAATGGCTGATAAATTAAAACATTAAAATACTGTATTACAATTTTATTAAAAATGATATTCATTCTAAACATTATCTTATGCATTTAACTTTTTTTATTACATTATTAGTGGCAAAAGTGATCTAAATTTAAAAATAGGGGAAATAATGTTTAATGTTTAATAACATTAATACTGGTAAGTAAAAAAATATCAGCTGGTAAGTAAAAAAATATCGTGAACAATGGGGAATTCACTAAGAATTAATTGTAGCCACTTATAATGTCATTTAGGCATCCAATTCACAAAAGAAATTAAGTAAATCACATAATGACATAAACATACCCACAAAATGTTTCAGTCTGGACATAAAACCATTAAAACTGCACGTCTCAGAAAAAAAAATGCAAATGGATCCTGATAACAACTCCCACACAGGCAATCCACTGGAGGTCAGGACCTCTGAACATGACCTTCAACCTCTGTCTTAGGATCAGTCAGTCAGAGCACTGTGAAAAAGTCGACTGCCTCTGAAAACATATAATATCCCACCCGGAAGAAAAGAAAGATATGAACGGAGCAAAGAGACCAAGAGGAGAAAGGATGAGGAACTGAAGCATGCATGTGTGTGGATATTGGTCAGCTTAGTCTGGACACAAACCGCCCACTTAGACAGGAAGAGATTGTTTGAGTGATATGTAAATGTGTACCAAATTTGTTTTGTCTTTACATGTCATTTAGAGGCGGGTTTATCTGAAATAGATTGTACCATATACAGGTGTGGAAAAAGGAATTGAGATTGTATGATAACGTATTTACTTGCTGCTAAATGCTTCAAGCAAAACTGTGAGTATCGCTGAAAGTTTTAAGCCACTCACAGGTGTTCACTGTAGCAGCCTGGGAATTTATACATTTTGTGCACACTTCTTGAATGTCTGCTTAGCCCCTGCTAGTTAGAAGCAGTCCCTACCATAATACTACCAAAAAAAAGCATCTCATTCAAAAGTAGTCATATATTCTAACAAAATATAAATGTGTTGCAAATAGCAAACACATTGCGAATAAAGTTTTGGGACATTGGCCATAATTGCAACAGCGTATTACCATACTGTCACAGTTATGGACTTCTTTTGTTGTGTTTTCATTTTAGTTTTTGTCTTCATGCCCATTTTGACTTTGACCTAGTTTCTGGCTCTCTTTTGATTAGTTCATTCAGTTCACCTGTGTTCGTTAATCATCTCATTAGTTCCCTCGTTTAGTATCTATATAAGTTCTCCCTGTTCTGTTCAGTCCTTTGCCGGTTATTAGTTTGTGGAGTTGCTTTTGCTCTGCTCTGTTGGATTTTCTCTGTTTCCCTGTGGAGTTATTAAAACAAAGATACAAGACTGCACTTTTGTGTACCTATTTTATAGGCAAGGAATTTGCATCCCATGAAACATTGCAAATAATGTAATTGATTCAAGCAGTACAAAATCAAACTACTGATAGAATTACTTATTATTGTGAATTATACAGTGTATATATATGCACACACATATACAATATATATCTGTAGACACTACAGTTCAAAGGTTTGGAGTTTAATGTTTTCTAAAATCTCTTGCTCACCATGGCTGCATTTATTTGATCAAAAATACAGTAAAAACAGAAATATTGTGAAATATTTTTACAATTTCAAATAACAGTTTTCTATGTTGATATATTTTAAAGTGTAATTTTTTCCTGTGATGCAAAGCTGAATTTTCAGCATCATTACTCCAGTCTTCAGTGTCACATGATCCTTCAGAAATCACTCTAATATAATGATTTGCTGCTCAATAAACATTTCTGATTATTATCAATGTTGGAAACAGTTGTTCTGATTTATATTTTTTGTGGAAACCGTGATAAATTGTTTTTAGGATTCTTTGAATAGAAAATTCAAAGAACAGCATTTATTTGAAATAGAAATCTTTTGTAAAATTCTAAATGTCTTTACTGTCACTTTTGATCAATTTAACGCATCCTTGCAAAATATAAGTATTAATTTCTTTTAAAAATATATATATATATATATACAAATAAATGAGCAGATGAAAAGCACAATAAGACTGACTTGATTGTGGCATTTGCAATGCTTCATGGGAGTTTCTACAGAGGTATCTTCATCCCTTAATCTCAGATGCTCACAACAAATCTGTCATGAAACGTTTATACATTATCATCCCAAATCACTTCATCAATGAGGGAAATTAATGAGATTTTACATCCAGAACCCGACTGTTGTGCTCTGTTTCCAAAGACACGCAACCCCGGTGTGTGTGTGTGTGTGTGTGTGAGCAGGTGGTGGAGTAGATCTAGGGGTCAGCAGTCGTGCTTCAGCTCCCAAATATAGAGCGTCCATGTCACTGACTACGAGACGCAGATCTTATATCATGCGGAGACCTCGCCACAGTCGACCCTCTCTCTCCCATTCACACTACCGTCTTTATCTGGCCTCCACAGCCTGGCATTCAGAGTGGTATCATGTGTGTAGTGTTGTCTGTCTGTTGTCTGTACACTCACCTGAAACATGAAACCAGCTCGCGGCCCCCCGAGCATGACCTCTGACCTCTCTTCCTCTCTACAGATATGAGACTCCTGCCCACTCGTTTTGCTAATACGGAGCTTGTTTGCGCACATATAGTTTATGGTGTACCTAAAGCTTCCGTGTTGATCACGTTACGGAGGTATAAACATTACCGGTAACAGCGGGGTCTCGACCAGCACTGGACACATATGTAAGGTAAAGCTTTGGAGTGTGTGTGACTGTGTTTACCTGCACACGTATCGCTGTCCCCCATGCATTAGCTCCCACAAACCATCCAACCCTGAGCGATGGAAATCTGTAGGAACACACATAATAATATGTTTTACAAAGGCAAGCAACACGATTTGAACAAATATTAAACTTTAGCGTATAACGTGCTGTACCGTTTGATCAATGGACAATAAAACAGGAAAACTGGTCACATCTAGAGACTGCTTAAATGTTGGAGATTTGAATATCATGGTTCAGAAAACGAGCAAAATCTGCTACCAAAGTATGGTGCACCAATCGACTGAGAAAACCGTTAAATGGTTATTGGCTGATTATAAGCTGCCTGATGCTGTTGATTTCTGATGTCATGTCACTGCATGTTTCCACCAATCAGATACAGAAAACATCTAATGCGAAACACAAGACATCAGACACAACCACATCAGCACCAGTCACAAGTCAGTCAATGTAACTGAATCTGTGAAAGACATCCCTTTCATACTAAGATAGAGAGAGAGAGAGGGTGGGTGGTGTTTAAATTAGCGCTAATTCAACATGGGTTATAACGTGTAGGGCAAAAACAAATATTTTTTGCACATTCACAGCTTTGTCCGTCTCTCAGACACTGAATTTAATGCTGTTTATCAGTGAAAACATTTGGCATCATAAAGTATTTGAACACTTAATGTCATTGCATTACAAAAAAATTACTAATAATAAAAGAAAAGAAAAATAAAATAAAATAAAATAAATAAATATATATTTTTCCAAATAAATGACACTTGATTTGATTCAAAATATCATAATACATGTTTTTTATTTAAAAAAATGATATCTGCTTTGATACAAATATATGCTTTTTTTAAAGACACCTAATTTGATACAAAGCATCATAATATATTTTAATGATAAATTACATTTGCTTTGATATAAAAAAAAATTTAAATACAAATACTGTAAAAATTTTGATACAAATGTTTTTTTTTAAATAAATGACACGATTTGATACACAATATCATTAATATATATATTTTTAAATGACACCTGCTTTGAAACAAACATATAAAAAAATGACTCTTGCTTTGATACAATATATCCTAATATCCTTTTAAAAATTGCATTACACCTGTTTTAATACTAAATATCATAACAACTTTTTAATAAATGACCCTTGCTTTAAAAAAAAACAAAAAAAAAGCATTCAGTTTTAAGTGTGACCTAATTGTCCTAATATTTTTGGCGTCATTGTCCCCGATCTATATAAATGACTCTCTATTTGTAAATGTTCTTTATTATAGATCAGTGATAACTGTATAATAGATGTGTCTATAATATGACACGTATGAATGATGGAAATGCAAATGAAGCATGAAAAAGACACTTGTGGCATCCATTTATGTGTTTGTTTGTATCGATAGAGAATTTGACAAAAGAAAAGACGATGCAAATCTTCCAATTCATGTCATTTTCTGATGCTTTTTAGTGGCGAGCGCTTCAAACAGGTGCACATCCTCCATTTCGCAATTACCCACAATTCTCTACTCATGACTCAGCGAATCAGCCATGTATTTCAACGTCTGTGGGAATTTTTTGGCCTATTTTATTGTCCGCCAAGTTTAATCGCAAAAAAAATACACAGCACAAAACAAGGTGTGTCTGTTAACACTCTAGAGGAAAAGGGAAACACACAAACACACAGACATGCACTTCAGCCATCCTGAACCACAGGGGAAAGACTTCACAGTGCACTGGCTTTTACGGCCGTCCCGTTTGGCAGTTGGGTAAAATATTCCGGAGCTAAAATTAGCAGCACGGCATAAAGACCCTCATTGAGAAGAACGGCTGGCACGGAAAGCTAAATCACAGCGAACCTGTCCAAACCGTAGGAGAGCTCAACAGCTCCCGACGGTTCACCACAAGACCACATCTCCAGATAAACCGTCCTGAGAGCGAGGTGAATCTGATAGCGCCTCAATCAGACACACTTCAGACTCCAAATCTGTCTGATGACACGCTCTAATACTTAGCACTACAACAACGGTTACCTTGGAAACTCCAAGGATTCCCTCAGAAGTCCCAAAGTGTGTGTGTCTCGCAGACGTCTCTATTTCAGCGCGAGTCACTGAAGGATTATACTCACATCTCTTCTTTCACACTGAGCTTTAACACACAGAGAACAACATTCGCTCTGTTGAAAGCTGCTATTTTTCGGGTAGATACTTCAGAACAATAGAAGCCATCAGCAAACTTCACAACACCTCTAATATATCAGCCTATTACACACTACAAACTAGTACACTGAAATGGGTTCATCTATCTGAAGAGCAGGATGGCAAAAATGCTAAATCAGCCAAACAGAAAAGCATAATCAGATGTTTGTTCACTCTCTGACATGTATCTTATATTTACTTATTGACTTAAAATAGCAAAACTATATGTCTTATCGCAAATTAGACACTTATTAATGAGCACTTATTTTTATAAAAATATTAAAGAATATTCAGAGTTCATTACCACAAAAAATAATATTCTTAAAGGGGTCATATGATGCGATTTCAATTTTTCCTTTCTCTTTGGAGTGTTACAAGCTCTTGGTGCATAAAGAAGATCTGTAAAGTCGCAAAGACTAAAGTCTCAAATCCAAAGAGATATTCTTTATAAAAGTTAAGAGTTAACCACGCCTACCTAAAACGTCTCGTTCTAACACGCCCCCACATGTCTACCTCACTATGTGGGAAGATTTGCATAACGCCGCCCAAATGTTCACGCAAAGAAAGAAGGTGTAACTTTTAGTCTCACTGTAGTTTTGTTGACGCTGTAGCCATGTCGTGAAGACGCTGTGTGCTTCGTTGTGAAAGTGAAACTACTTTGTTTGGTCTTCCAAAAGAGTACGATATCCGCCCGGGGTCCGTCACATATAATGTACAGTATGTGGAAAATAATGTGTTTTTTTAACTTTAAACCGCATAAACACATTTCATTACACCAAATACACAAAATAATGTTCTTTTTAGCAGCATTTTAGCACCCCTTTAAAAAAAAAATTTTTTTTAAAAATAAAATAATCACAGTTTCAAAAGTATGGCAACTAAATGAAATAAGTTTAAGTAGAAGTACTTATAAACAAAACTAAAATAAAACTAAAAACGGGGAAAAAATTAATTAAAGCTATATAGAAATATAAATAAAAAATAAAAATGACAAAAAAACTCAAATAAAATAATTTAAGCTATATAGAAATATAAAAAACTAATAAAACTATATAGAAATTTAAAAAACTAATAATAAACAAACAAATAAAAATTATTTTAAAAACCTAAAAACTGAAATAAAAATCAATTAAAGCTATATAGAAATATAAAAAAAATTTAAATGACAAAAGCACATAATAAAAGTACTACAACTTAAACCAAATTTAAAATAAAAACTGAAAATATCAAAATAAAAGCTAATTAAAACTATTAATAAAAATCATAATAGTATATAAACAATACAAACGTAACATGGTTATATTCAATTTTACAACTTTGCTTGACAGTGTAATGTAATAAACACTAATAACAAGACATTAAAAATGATGACATAAACAGCTTTTCAACTTCAAATACAGACGTTTTAACTGAAAAAAATGTAATGTGTAAAAATAATGTGCTTTTATAAAATTAAGCTGTTTTATCGTCCACATTTTATCGTCCATTAGCCCCATTCACTTCCATTGTAAATGTCTTGCCATAACCTTGATTTTTAATTTTTTTTGTTAATAAAGAAAACAAGGCAAATACTGTCTATTGAACTTAACTTGCATTAAACCAGGAATATTCATAGCAGATTTACAGTCTTTAATTCTTAACCTGACCATTTTGACCCATTCAGACCGATTTTTGACCAGTTATAAGCATGAAACGTGCACATTATTGCATTTACAGACTGATCAGCTTCTCACATGGGTTTTCGCCTGTATTTTCACCGTTCCCCCTCATAATCACACCACATTTGAATGAGAACACAATGAGCCTGAAGGAGACAAAAGAGATGCTGAAACTTTATCAGATGGAGGCAGCAGCACCAGTTTCCCTGTATGACACACAAGCGAGCGGGTGTGCATGTGAAATGGATATATACAGCACAGGCCCGGACTGGCCATCGGGAGCACCGGGAGAATTCCCGGTGGCCTGGTGGCTGATTTTGCCCGCTGCCCTGTTTTTTTTTTTTTTGTTATTATTATTATTAATATTTTATATTTATGCCTTCTCTATGTACCAAAGTGATCATTTCCGATTTTTTCATTCAATAATAAATCGATAATAAATCATAAATCGGTTAGTCTTTGACTGGCAGCACTGCACTACAGGAATCAGCTCACGTGTGTTCCACGCTTCCGTCAACGGTTCCGAACAGAAGCGATGCGCGGGACTCGATGAAAGAGAGGAAGCGGCCAGAAGCAGCAGTGAAATGTAGCAACATCACTGACCTGTTCAGAGCTACAAGTGCAGTTCAGTTTCATCTGTAAATACGCTAGATAGTTTTGTCTTTATTAACGTAGTTGAGTATTAAACTGCTAGTATCTGTTAGGCTATCAGTAGCACCCCATTATTATCATCATTCAGAATACTGTGCTAAAGGACATCGATATCGATTATAAAGTTACATCAAAAAATTTAGCAGGGACAGATATTCACACGGATTTATTGTACAGGGAGGGAGCTAGAGCAGACAGCAACACAAAAATAATATGAGTAATAGCCTAATAATTCAATAGTGTATTAGACTTTTTCAGCAAATATATTGTAGCTTACTAATTTTGACATTTAGGCACTTTAGAAATTGTTTTAATACACTACCAGTCAAAAGGTTTTTTTGATCAGTAAGATTTTTAATGTTTTTTAAAGAAGTCTCTTCTGCTCACCAAGCCTTCATTTATTTGATCCAAAATACAGCAAAAACAGTAATATTGTGAAATATTTTTATTAAAATGTCATTTATTTCTGTGATCAAAGCTGAATTTGATCACAGAAATCCAGTTGTGGATGTATAGGTTATATAAAGGAAATAAGGGGCCAAAATTGCACCTTTTGGGGTACAACAGCTTGTCACTGGAACAGGACCCTTAAAAGGACATATTTGTTCCTTTTTTTACCCCTAATAGGTAGGCCTGCAAATTAGTACCTTAAGAGTACGAATTATTACTCTTAAAGAAGTAGGTCACTTCCAGAACAAAAATTTACAGATAATGTACTCACCCCCTTGTCATCCAAGATGTTCATGTCTTTCTTTCTTCAGTCGTAAAGAAATGATGTTTTTTTAGCAAAACATTTCAGGATTTCTCTCCATATAATGTACTTCTACTTCTATAAATCGTCCTACATCGCTGCAGAAGTACCGACCCAGTGTTTACAAAGTGAACATGCAAAGAAGATCAAATGACCTTTACAAAAAAAAATAAAAACGGCAAAACAGCGATGTAGGTGTCAGCCCAGGTGTTTCCCTTGGTTTTATTGCTCCCAGGTGTGTCTCGTCATCCCCTCCTCCTGTGTGTGTGTGTGTGTGTATAAATGGTTCTCTGTCCGCTGTTGTACGTCCTCGTGTGAACGTCTGAGCTAGACAAGACGAGCGTTTGAGGTTAAAAAGTATATCAATTGTAATTTCTTTTTTAGAAAATAACTGATCGTTTCGCTAGATAAGACCCTTCGGTTACACTTTACTTGAAGGGGTGTGCATAAGACTGACATGACACCTTCATAATGATGACATGACACCTACATAATCATGACATGACACATGTCATGAATATGAAGGTTTTTTTATGCATGTTTA
>NW_015552762.1:245870-256472 GCF_001515605.1 Sinocyclocheilus anshuiensis | reverse complement strand
TATGTAATTTTTAATGCAAAGATGATATTGTTTGAGATGTCTTTGTTATGGGCTATGGTTAGGGGTAAGGGTAGGGGTAGGGTTAGGTTAGGGTTAGGTCAAATAATGTCATATTTGCATTAAAAATGACATAACTGAGCGAATGACACTTAATGACAGTTGTCATAAACATGCATAAAACCTCCTTCATATTCATGACATGTGTCATGTCATGATTATGAAGGTGCCATGTCAGTCTTATGCACACCCCTTCAAGTAAAGTGTTACCGACCCTTCTTCCTCGACTGGGATCGTTTAGAGCCCTTTGAAGCTGCATTTAAACTGCATTTTGGAAGTTCAAACTCAGGGGCACCATAGAAGTCCATTATATGGAGAGAAATCCTGAAATGTTTTCCTCAAAAAACATAATTCCTTTACGACTAAATAAAGAAAGACATGAACATCTTGGATGACAAGGGGGTGAGTACATTAATTATCTGTAATTTTTTGTTCTGGAAGTGAACTACTCCTTTGAGGTACTAATATGTACGGTGTACTGCTACGGTGTCAAGCTGTTGTACCCCAAAATGGAACAACTTTGGCCCCTTTTTTTCTGTGTGGCCTGGACGAGTGTGAGATTTCCCGGCCTGAAATTGCATCCCAGTCCGGCCCTGATACAGCAGCTCAGGGATGCATGATAAATGGGTTATGTGAGGGTTATCCGTCAGCAGTCTATAAGTTTATAAGTGCATACATCAGCAGACACACACATACACATACAGCATTGATCACCAGTCCAGCCACTGAGACAGGAAGTAATGAAACTCAACTAGCATAAGCTCTTTCACAGACGTGAGCACTGGAGTGGGGGGTGTGGCAAACCAGAAAGGAGGTAAATCAATCTTAATAGCCAATCACGAACATATAAGAGCACAGCAGGGCATCTGTGTAATGTCCCATGTGATAAGTAGATTACAGTTTCTGCAGCAATGTGAATGGTGCTTACCTGTGTTAAACTCACCGATATGATGCTAAGGTGTTAAATACACACACTTCCATTCAAAAGTCTGAGGTCTTTGAGATTTTTTAAAAATCTTTTTCAAAGTCTTTTATTATCACTAAGACTCACAAAGGCTGCATTTATTTGTAAAAAAAAAAACTAATATTATGAAATATTATTTCAATTTAAAATAACTGTTTTCATTTGAATATATTTTAAAATGTAATTTATTGCTGTGATCAAAGCTGAATTTTCAGCATAATTACTCCAGTCTTCAGAGTCACATGATCCTTCAGAAATCATTATAATATGCTGATTTGCTGCTCAGAAAACATTTCTGATTATTATCAATGTTTAAAACAGTTGTGCTGCTTCATATTTTTTGTGGAAACCATGATACATTTTTTTCAGGACTCTTAGGATGAATATAATGTAAAAACAGCATTTATTTGAAATAGAAATCTGCTAAATCTTTCGTAACATTATAGATGCCTGTCACTTTCTATCAATTAAATATCCTTGCTGAATACAAGTCTTAATTCCCCCCCCCCAAAAAAAAAGTTATATATATACACATACATGTACTATTTGACTAACTATAAATACATATTTAATTAAATATACTTATTTATTTTAGTTAAAGTTGCTAATTAGATTTTTTGTCATCAAATATTCATCCTTTTGCTAAAACTTTGCTAAAAAAAATTATTTTTGACACAGATCTGAATTTTGGCAAACAGATAAGTGCTGTGGTGAAGAGCAGCTTTTTCCAATTAAGGCAAATAGCCAGTTAAACCCTATGCTCTCATTTAAGGATTTGGAGACAGTTATCCATGCCTTTATCTCTGCTAGACTATATTATTGCAATGCACTTTATGGGTCTCAACCATTCATCGTTGTATCACTTGCAGTTGGGTCAGACGCAGCCACGAGGTTACTGACTAGCACTAGGAGAAGGGAAAGTATTTCCCCGGTCCTAGCATCTCTTCACTGGTTACCGGTGCAGTAAAGGATCCATTTTAAGATTTTATTATTTATTTTTAAATGGTGCTTCCCCATCATATCTGTTGGAATTATATTATTTGTTTATGTACAGCACTTTGGTAGACACTAGTTGTTTTTAAATGTGCTATATAAATAAATTGAACTTGACCTTGACCTAATCTCAAAATCAGGAAATAAATGCTCTCGGGAACACATGCATAGTCATTTCTAGATTTCATCTCTCTCTTTAAAGAGCGAAAATGGGTTTGTGGGTGGTAGGGACGGGAGGTTTTACAGTATATTACGCGCAACAGTAGAAATGTGTCATTTCAATTTACTGTTTATACCACAGAAGACATATTTGGACAGCTATGAGTGGACAGAACTGCTTTACATTATTTATACATGAGAACATCAAAGAAACACGAAAAGCACAGTTTAGTTTCAATTTGACGTATTATTATAGAGTTCAACTGTGCGGATCACAGGTAATGCATATAATGATCGCATAACCTAAAACGTGACTGATACAAATTCAAATTTATTGTCAGAACTATCTCATTTACAATGCATAATATTTTATTTTTTTGTTTCGTCATATAATGTGAGACTTGAGATTATTTTTAGAAATAATCGTTTTTTCATTTACATAAAATAAATTAATCAAGTGAGCTTTTGCTTCTAAAGTATCCAGAAATAGACATAGCACATTGTTATTTAATATATAAACCACACATAAAAACAAAAAAAAACTGATACAGACCGCTACCGTCACGTAAAATTACTCATAACATGATATAAGATTTGGGTCATACCGCCCACCCGTAGTGGGTGGATTGCAGAGGGTATTTGGCTTTTGGACAATGGAAAAATGACTGCCTTTTACGAGTGTGTGGTGTTTTATTCGGCTGGTTGCCAGATCTTTTCAGAGAGAGACAGTTTAATATCTGACAGCCATTAATCATAAAGCGCTCCTGGGATTTAAATGGCTCAATTTCCTCTTGATCTATCTCTCTTTTCAGCAAGCGATAATATCAGCCCTGCAGACACGAGCAATCTCTCTGTCACTCACTTATACACACACACACCTGGGTCAATGGGAGGTGTGTGTGATCATATATTACATGAGGAATGTGCCGTGATAACATTATTTCCTGCATGATAAATCACTCAGATGAACCTGAAGCCTTTATAGACTCGCTACACTCTGGATTAGAGATCTCATGCTCTCAAATGCTTGTAACGATAAATCCACTGAAGGCGAGTTGAAGTGTGAACCCAAGTGCAGTTTATTTACAGGTGAAATCCAACACTCCAGTGACCAACAAATAGTTCCCCCTGGCAAACTTGAACGAAGGGGTTCATCGACACCAAAACGAAAAATTTCTTTGAGGGCCACATCATTAAAATCCACCTGGTGACAAAGTCCACAAAAGTCCTCCACGTAATCCTCTATGGCCCGGTTTCCTTGAAGGCAGAGGAGGCGTGAAACTGCTGGGTTCATTGTGGTGGGGTCACGTATTCTGTAACGAATTCAGTCAACTGAAGGCGAGCGTAGTGAGAACCCATGTGCAGTTTTATTTACAAGTGATCCAAACAATAAACAGACTTGACGAGGCATAAACAGACTAGACTCACCGACAGTGGGTTAAAACTTCAATACACGACAAGTGACAATGGCAACATGATGGCTACTTATAGCAAACAAGAGGGTCACATGACAAGAACAAACCAATGGGAACAAGACACATGACTAGGACAACCAATCAGAATATGACACATACACAAGGCAGAGATACATGAGGGCAAGGGAGACATTAACAGGGTGAAACAATTACAAAATAAAAGACATGAAAACATGAACATGACAAAACCCAACCACCACATTACAATGCTTTAAATCTGTAGCTTCGTCAACTGGGGTTCAAGAAAGCCCCTGGGTCCTGCAGAACTACGGCTGATCCCATAGAAAAAAGAAAAAACATGTATGCGATCTCATTAATATCTCTATTGTTTCCTGAAGGCAACAATGACATTAGATAAAGAGCCAATTGAAATGTTGTTCCAAACTCCAAACTGTAAATATCTTTCTTCTGAAGAAGACAAAAGAAGATACTTTGAAAAATGTTGTGGTCCAAACAACATTGGACACCACCGACTTTCACTGTATAGGCAAAAAAAACAAAGAAATTCAAAATATCTTTTGTGGTCCACAGAAAAAAAAGTACATCTTTGAAACAACACATGAATAAATTCAATATATTGTACATTATCCAATTACATTATTGTAATTTTATGGCTAAGGATTAAGAACATAACTTTTTCTAAATATTTTTTACTTACATTACTTCTCCAAAAAATATTTTATGTTTCAGATTGGCACATCTAGAAAAATTCATAATCATTCTAAAAATGTCCATGGCATTTTAAGATTTAATTCATTTCCATTTGAGTTTGCCGGGTCACAAAAATAAATGTTTATATAAATAAAATAAAGATAAAATATAAATCTCATATATCCAGGTTTATTTAAGACCATGGGAACTCGAGTTCTTCAAAGAAAAAAAAGTAGTTGAGTGGATAAATATCTTGATATTTGACTGTTTTTGCCTTTTTAAAGCTTGTTTTGTCCTATTTTAAACTATTTAAATGACCTTGAGGCTCCCTGGTTGAGAATTACTGGGCTAAACAATACAAATACTTTCCAAAATGTTAATATTGGCCCATAATGACATGGTCAGAGATATATTGTGAATCCCTCTATAATATCAGATTGCACAACCTAATTTTAAGAGAAACATCCCAGACAAAACTGAATCGGGGTCAGCGTGAAAGATCTAAGATTTAATCGTCACTTGCCGAAACAGGCTGTGTTGTCACAAAAGCACTGTTAATTTAATTTGTATCTTTGTTCGACTGTATTTATTTGTTCCATTGCTTGTAATTTGTTTATCCGTTCTCATTTTATTACTGGCTGTTCACTTGTCTTTAATAATGATTGAACATTCCTCACCTATTTCTCAGCATTATTAACGGTCAGCAACTGTATCTTTAGGCCTCATGAGTCAATCCATCTGAAAAATCAATACCTTTTTGATATAAGGATGCTCCATAACCAGCCAGCATCCAATCAGAATGCAGATCACCTGTGAAGAGAAAATACACAATCAAATACACCCAAATCCACATGTGATACCTTGCCTACATACTAAACGAATATACTAACGTATGAACATCAGCACATAATGCTCCAATAAATATTGAACTTTTGGGCCTGACACTTCTCGACTCAAATGATGCAATCAACATCACATAAACATGAATGTGTGTGTATTAATGTGAGCAGTAGTGTCAGGGTGAGGTTGAGACTAATGGAGCTCAAACAGAGACTCCCTTTGAGTCACACACACAAACAAACACATGATAATATTAGCATGATAAACCCAATATGAGCATATTAGCATGATAAACCCAAAGGAAGTGAAAAATCTAAGAAAACCTAAATAGCTAGAAATGCCCGAACACAGTGTCTATACACCCCAAGCATGCTAGTTTTGTTGACTTTGCACACTGGCAGTACAGACAGTGAGCTTTATCGATTGTAATGAGTGCTCTATTTTTTCCCCCCGATTTGGTACGCTTACAGTGTACTTGTCTTTGTTGATTCAAACAGACACATTTGAGTTATGACGAATTTGCACACTTGCACTTCAGACAGCTTTAGAGAGTCGTCATTGTTAGCTAAAACTAAAACTATTAAAAATCATTTTAGGTAATTGAAATAATGCTGAAGTAAAATAAAATATAAATATTACATTAAAAACTTGGACTGAACTTAAATGAAAACTATAAATATTGCCTTGACAACTAACTGAAATAAATAAGTTGAAGTACCAAAATGACAAGAAATGGAAGTTCTGAACATATTGACCATATATATTTCCAAGTAAAATGGCTTATCGACAGTGTTGTTAGTTTTAGCTAACAATATATACAAAAAAAAAAATTCTGTTAATTTTAAGCTGAAATAAAATAAAATATAAATATTAGAAGAACTTTAAAAAAACTTAAAAATCAGAAAGTTGCTTTGGCAACCTGTACAAAAAAAAAAATTAGTTTTTTAATTAAATATAAAATAATTATATAAAATGAAAATAATTATACTATATAGAATTATTTAAAAAGCAAATAAAAATGAAAACTGAAAATATAAAAATAAAAGCTACTTAAAAATGAGTAAATGATAGTAAAATAACTGCTTATTGAACAAGAAAAAAAACGTAGGATGGATCTTGATTTCATGCATTGGTTTTTGATTGGATTGTGAAAAGTAAGAGTTGCATCATAGATGTCAAGTGAGTTATATCACAGGAAAGTTATGACATTTTGATTTCATGTCAATTTTAAGTGTTCTAGTTCTGTCGACTTTGTGTGCTTGAGCTGTAAACGGGGTTTACTACAACTCACACATTCCACCGCTCTCTCTCATACACACACTCACATCTGCTGTTCGACTCTGGCTGGTCGTTGAGTCTTTCCTGCCTAGTCCCATGACGAAAGGTCGGGGGTGAGGTAAGAATTGGATGCTTTATGCCATATGGTCACACACTCTCCAACATGAACTCCACATAACACACACAGGCACTAATCAGGTCCAGCTGTGTGTCAGTGTGTGTTATGTGGTTGGTTGGTGGGGTTTGTGTGTGTGTGTGTGTGTGTGTGTGTGTTTACCCCTAGCAGCCTCTCTGGTGGATCCGGAGACATCTCCAAATACAATTTCACTATTTTGTTACATCAAACGTTCACAGGAAGGATTTAGTACAAAAGCAAAATTGCCAGGCAGACTCATGGTGGAGCAGTCCTGCTGGTGGAAAACTTCCATGTGGGGTTTGTGTGTGTGTGTGTGTGTGTGTGTGTGTGTGTGTGTGTTTGTGTGTGTGAAAGCTCGCATAGTTTCAGGTCTCTCTCTCTCTGTTCATCCGTGACATTGGACCTGCAGTCATATTAGTGAACTTGTTTTGATATCACACACAACGAAGATGTTACTGTTGTAAAATGCTGCTGCACACAAAAACACATAACCTGAAAAACAACGATAATGTGCAACGATTAAGGACGGGTCAGGATGGTCGAATAGTCAGTTAGTGAGGCTTCTTTGCATTTTATTTATTTATGTTCATAGGTTAAATATTTATAGCAACAGGCATGACTGCAAAGAAAACTTTTTAAATAAAGATTTCAGTGTGTTATCAGAGACATTGTCTCTAAATCTTTAAAGCACCATCGCTATAGCCATATTTTTGTAACAAATTAATCAATAACAACAATACATTTCAAGATAATTACTGTGCAACTTTGTTAAGTTAGATTCAGATTTATGTTAGTCTGCATTTTTTTTAAATATTGGTCTATGTACGCATACAAACGGACATGTTTGTCACATCTCACGTTGTTTGTTTATTTGTGCCTTGCACCACTTTAGGTCTACATCTCAAGTTAAAAATATCTTTAAAATGCATCTTGAGACCTCTAAATTCTGTTGAATTCTGTCCAGCTGATGTTGTTATTTTTAACTAAGGCTAAAACTATTAAAAATCATTTCCATTAACTGAGATAAAGTTTAAATAAAATATAAATATTAGACAAAAAAACTTTGAACTTAGATATGTTGCCATGGCGACTGACTTAAGTGTAAGTGAAGTACTAAAATTATAAAAACTAAAACGGATATATAAATAAATAAAACTAAAATTCAAATACAGAATAAATATAAATGCTAATACAAAATATTAATAAATAATATAATAATATTAAAATAATATTAAAATGTTGTGAAAACAAGGACATGTCTAATGCAAAAGCCCCCTAAAAAAACAGGTCTGATCAGATTATACAGGGCTAAGGCCCATCAATCAACTAGTGCATAATAAAAATATGTCATTCTCACATCCCTAAAACCAATACATAGTATACTATATTTTGATCTACTCTAAAGGTGATTGTTTAACATGTTTTAACAATCATGAAAACAAACAAACCGTAACTTAACAAGCTTGACTTTGCTAAACACTGATGACACTGTGTGAACTGTGCTTCAGTCAGTATTGTTTCTTGGGTTCATGGACCAGATGGTTCATAAAAACCAAGTGTCTAATGGACACAAGCAGTCCGATTCCCCCATTATCCCAAAAGAAAAAGTCACTCCTGTTGGGATTACCGTCTAAGTGCTGAAAGAGTAGAGGCTATCAAGATAGTGTGAGTTAACTCATCAGAGCAGTTAAAAGTTTCTGTCGCTGTATCATATTCCCAGCAGACGTGTCCTGAACACCCTATATCATGACCAAATCAGCAGTGCAAACCCATCCAGTGTGTTAAAGGGGTCATATGATGCTGCTAAAAAGAACATTATTTTGTGTATTTGGTGTAATGAAATGTGTTTATGCGGTTTAAGGGTCAAAAAACACATTATTTTCCACATACTGTACATTATTGTTTCTCCTCTATGCCCCGCCTTTCTGAAACGCGTCGATTTTTACAAAGCTCATCGGTCTGAAAAAGCGAGGTGTGCTGTGATTGGCCAGCTATCCAGTGCGTTGTGATTGGCCGAATTCCTCAAGCGTGTGACAGAAATGTTACGCCCCTCATCATACTGTGATGCCTGTGGCAACCACATGTGATGACCCCGGGCTGGACTTCGCTTCGTCCATGGTGAAAGCCGATCCGGCGATCCACAGCGCGAAGTTGAAGTATTTCCTCAGCGACCAGCACGGATCAGCTCCAGGCATGACGAAGCGATATCGTCCTCTTTTGGAAGACCAAACAAAGTAGTTTCACTTTCACAACGAAGCACACAGCGTCTTCACGACATGGTGGCGGCAACTACAATACTACAGCGAGAATAAAAGTTACGCCTTCTTTCTTTGCGTGAACATTTGGGCGGCGTTATGCAAATCTTCCCACATAGTGACGTAGGTATGTGGGGGCGTGTTAGAATGAGACGTTTTAGGTAGGCAAGTTAAGACTCTTAACTTTTATAAAGAATATCTCTTTGGATTTGAGACTTTAGTCTTTGCAACTTTACAGATCTTCTTTATGCACCAAGAGCTTGTAACACTCCAAAGAGAAAGGAAAAATTGAAATCCCATTACAGTGCGTTTACGGTTACAGTGAGGCACTTACAGTGTAGGTGAACATGGCCAATCTGTAAATGTTCAAATACACACTATTTCAATAATATAGCCACAAAAAGCAAACTATATACATGTTAACAACACAATGTTAAATAAAAAAAATTAAATAAACTAATTTACTTTTCTGTGTAAAGTTACATCTGATTTTAAAACTTTGTCACAAAGACGACGCAACACCATAAACCGTAAGATGACTGTAAAACATTGATCTAAACAGCTTTACACTGTCAAATTGAAGTAAGTTTGAAGAAGAATGTAAGTCCTTTAATAAAATTATAAGCTTGGAGGCGGGACTATCTGTTTGCCTGACCAATGGCATTGTTTATGGGAAACTTGTTTGAAAACAGGATTTATTTTTAATGCAGTGACACAGAAATTACACACTTCGGATTTTTTTTTTAAGTTATTATAAAGTGTAACTCCAAAATATCACAGTACAAACTGTCCGAGCCCATATGACAAGATCTTCAATTATTTCCCTAACAAAAAAAGTACTGTGGAAATACAGTAGTACAATAATGAATCAGATGTTAATAGGCTACCATAGTATTTTGATATACAACATGGTACTACATATTTACCATTTTCATATGCTATGGTAGTTATGTGGTATTTTGCAAAGTAATTAAAAGAATATGGTACCTGTCGACAAAAACATGGTAGTAAATCGGTTTTATTGCATTTAACATTATACTGAATCATGTTGTTTAAAGATATTAAGACAGAAACGGTGAAAAGTGTTGGTTTCATATAAACATGTCCTATATAGCAATCATTTATCATGGTAACCATAAGTTATCCTAAAATACCATAGTAACTAGCTACTACTAGACTGTAGATCACAGTAAATGAATAAAAGATCTCCTAAATATGCTCTCTTTGGAATATACGGTACAATAGTAACTTATTTCGGCGGATATTTACCATGGTAAATAATAATGTACAGTGATACAGTCTTACGAACCGTCATCAGAACGACGTGACCGACTGGATTGATTCTTACCCGTTCTGAGGTGAAAGTCTCCGTGAGTTCTTGCTAAAAGCTCCACAGAGTCCGTGAGTCCGAGTGAATGATGTGTCGGTTCAACACAAACGTCTTCAGCGTTTGTCAACATCAGCAGCTCGAGACGTCGACAGACAGACTCAACTACTTCAGCTGATTTTAGGAAGAAGAAAAAACGAAATATGTGAATGCAAACAACGGTTAAATACCTAACCCAAGGGTAGTTCACATATTTAGTTTATAAAATATAATTATTGTAACAAATTATTGCAATTTATTAAATATTAGTTTTCCTTTTCCATTGTGACTTGTTTTATGGTTCTAATTTTACAAAATTAAAAAATACAAAATAATAGTCCATTATAAATTTTAAATACAGAATGTTTTGGATGACTTTACTTTGTGTGTGTGTGTGTGTGTGTGTGCATGTTTATGTGGTTTATGAG
>NW_015552762.1:226143-245798 GCF_001515605.1 Sinocyclocheilus anshuiensis | reverse complement strand
ATACACACACACATATATATATATATATATATATATATATATATTCAGTTACCATTTATTTTATTTCAAGCAACAGAAATGTTTTTTAGTTTTTGTTTTAGATAACTATAATAACCATGCATATTATTTAATTCGTTTACATTATTCTTCTTAAAATAAGTTTCAATAAACAGCATAATCACAACTTGTGACAACATGCCCCACTATTTAAAAAAGTACCACCACAAAGGCAATGCCATGAGATACTCTTGGAATACCATGGTATTCTCTGAAGTACCTCACAGTACCATGTAAATACCATGGTACATAAATATGGTAATCAAACAGGACCACAGTACATATCAGTGTAGGCCTATTACTAAACCACGTTATCATAAGTTTTTTAGTAAAGGACAATTTATATTGCACATACTACAAAAAATCTTTAAGAACTTAAATAATTTGGCTTGTTAAATGAACATACAGTATTTTTTATATTTTTTCTGATTTTTCAGCATCTTCTGATGAATAGAGCCACCCCCCTCAGACCAGCATGAAGAGAGAGGACGAGGAGAAAAGACAGAAAACAAGAAAAGGTGTTCTTTGTGGCCGGAGTGAATGTCTCATTCATGTTTTAGGCAGAGGTCACGACCCCTGAGCTCATGTGCTGGTGTGAGTTAGGGTCATTACAGCCAAACCACTCACCTGAGAGAGAAAAACGCACACAACACTTCACTTTGACACTAAACTTGTTACATCCTAAAGAAAATGCCTGCTACAGTTACTAAGGTGTTGTGGCGGGTGCTTACTAGCCCAAAATAGTCCATCCTCAAGTCTCTATGATATTCTCATTGCCAGATATGGCTCCATTCACTCCTTCAATGTAAATCTGTGGGATTTGTTGCCTGTTTTTAGTTTCAGACTCAATATAGTACAGAGGAATCAAGGAATCATTCATGTCTGGAGCACAAACGCTGCAGGATGAATTAAAACTCTTAAGTTTGTATTTAAGGGTTTGCTTAAAAGGATAGTTCACCCAAAAATGAAAAATTCTGTCATTAATTACTCACCCTCATGTCGTTCTAAACCCGTAAGACCTCCGTTCATCTTCGGAACACAAATTAAGATATTTTTGATGGAATCCGAGAGCTCTCTCAGGGGCTCAACCGTAATTTTACGAAGCTACGAGAATACTTTTTGAGCGCAAAAGAAAAAAAAATAACGACTTTATTCAACAATTCGTCTCCTCCGCATCACCCTAGTGCCATTTTGGAGAATAGCCACTGAACGTAAATTGCGTATGCTGTTTTGTGTCAGCTGTGCCACGCGGTTGTCCAGTTCTCCATTTAAGTTCTGTTATAAATTTTCATAATTGGAGGTCAAATAAGAGGTAAAAGACTGAAATCGAGGGGACAGCAGAGTATTGGCATTTGATTTTTATTAAAACTTGTATGAAAGAAAACAGGAGTTTTAAAAGTTTTACAAAAAACAAAAATGATTGAAAGTGCAAACCTATAGGTCCCCATTCACTTCCATAGTATTTTTTGTCCATACACAATTTTCATGTTTGAGAGAACTATCCCTTTAAGAGAGACAGGAAAGAAAAAGAAAAGATACTTCTTTGATTTAATAAAATAACACTAACACAAGTTTCAAAAGTGCTGTTCACACACAACCATCTTCTAACAGATCGTCCTGAATCAGAAGTGATTTTACTTTGAGTATGTGTCATTTATATCTTTCAAATATGTATTTTAGTTTTTTTGCTTATGCTTCAACAGTCGCATTCATATTTTGCACTTACAAAGGCGCATTTATATTTTGAGATTGTGAGCGTGTTTCTTGCAAAGCGGTTTGTCCTTTTTGGAGAAGAAGGTCTGACCATCCAGACTGACGCTGCACACCTGAAGAGAACACAGCGGACATTCATCACACAACACTCGGTGAACACACAAACACTCACAGACGAGCCTGAACACACACTTACTGCACACACGAAGCAGGTGTCATGCCAGGTGCCACCCAGGGCCTCCAGAAACTTGTCTCCTGCTTCTATCGGGAAATCACAACCACGGCAGCCAGTCCCAAACAGACTGTAGAAATCTAAACAGACAATTACAAAACTATTAGAAAACATCAACAACTCAGAGACACTTTAACTATCAGCTTTGTCTCTGATGTTTCTTCTGAAATTAATACAATGAATGAGCTATAAAATGAATGTGGATAGTATACACTACCATTCAAAAGATTTTTTTTTTAAAGAAATTAATATTTTTATTCAATAAGGAAGCACTGAACTGATCAAAAGTTACACTAAAGACATTTATGGTGTTACAAAATAATTTTATTTCAAATAAATATTTTCTTTAAAACGTTCTATACATCAAAGAATCCTGAAACACTGCATCACGTTTCCACAAAATTTAGAAGCACAACTGTTTTTTTTTTAAATCAGGATATTAGAATGATTTCTGAAAGATCATGTGACACTGAAGACTGGAGTAATGATGCTGAAAATTCAGCTTTGCATCACAGGAATAAATTACATTTTACAATATATTCAAATACAACAGTTATTTTAAATTGTAATAATATTTCACAATATTACTGTATTTTTCATCAAATCATTTTCCAGGAGAAGCATCTGAGAAGCCTCCATTTATAAAAATACTCTCTGCTTAATCTCATAACTGTAAATAATTTGGATATAAGAAAGATCAAATTTGTGAATCTTTTTCCTTTCCAATGATTACGGTAGTTTTTATCTGTCAGTGTGGTATCTATTCTATGTGGGATCTTCTTGATATTTTGCCATAATTTTAGGGATCAAATGTCTCCAGAAGAAAAAGTTGAAATCAGCTACACTGTGAGGAGCAGCCAAAAGCCCCCATGAGGAAAATAATCATGAAAATGTATACAGTAAATGCAGAAAGGTTTGTAAAGGAGGTAAGTGGTATAAAATAATAGAAGTAGAAAGTAACAGACAAACAAATACCCCTCTCGCAGTACGGCTCTCCATCCTCGAGGTGAAAAGTATTGTTTCTTATCGGATGCTGGCAGGATGCACACAGGAAACAATACACATGCCAGGTCTGCTTGAGTGCATTGATCACTTCCTGTTAAAACAAAACATCATCATCTTTACATGTACACTTCTAGGCAAAAGTTTGGGGTTGGTAATTTTTAAAAATGTTTCTGAAAGAAGTCTTATATGCTCACCAAAGCTGCATTTATTTGATCAAAAATACAGAAAAACAGTTTTATTTAAATTTAAAATAACTGTTTTCTATTTCTGTTTTTTTAACATATATGTTAAAATGTAATTTATTCCTGTGGTCAAAGCTGAATTTTCAGCATCATTACTCGACTCTTCAGTGTCACATGATCCTTCAGAAATCATTCTAATATGCTGATTTGCTGCTCAAAAAATGTCTTTATATTGTCACTTTTGATCAAATTAATGCATCCTTGCTGAATGAAAGCATTAAATTCATTCACTAACGCCAAACTTTTGAATGTACATGCAAATAAAATAAAGACCCGGATGTTTAGACCGTCCCAAAATATATATTAATTTCTCTGTGTGTGAATATATTTGTATAGCATTTGACAGGCAGTTAGAGATTGAGTGTATTTCATGTTTGTGAAACACACAGTCACGGACCCCCAGGATTTTGTACTGGCAGCGTGCGCAGGTCGGAGCAAAGAACTCCTCATAGCAGTGCTGGCAGTAAACGGAGCCCTGTTCCTCCACAAAACCCAGCTCGCTCAGAGACACACAGCAGTGAGCGCACGTGAACTCCTCCGGGTGCCACGATTTCCCCATCGCCATCAGGAACGGCCCCCTGAAACACACATACATGCATGTGAAAGATAAAACACACATGAAACAGCAACAAGATTCGTGGTGTTTTTACATTGAATGAATGTTGTGTTGTGACACAGTGCCATTTTTGGTCCAATTTTCAGTTTACTCTGGCAAAGACAAGCCCACCTAGACAGTATGAAACCGACAAGCCAAATTAGCCAGAATTTCCATCTGTCCAAAAGTAATAAGGACTGTACAGTGAAACCTTCAATGAGTTGCACTGTTGTATATAGCATCTTGGAGCTGAATTCCAATAAACAAAAATCTCAAGAAAACTGAAAATTATGCATGATAATAAAGGGATAGGTCACCTAAAAATGAATTCATCATGAAGACATCATTTACTCACCCACATGTTGTTCCAAACCTGTATGAGTTTCTTTCTTCTGTTGAACACAAAAGAAGATATTTTGAAGAATGTGGGTAACCAAACAGTTGACAGTAGCCACTGACTTCCATAGCATGGAAAAAATAATATGGAAGTCAATGACTACAATCAACTGGGTCAACGTTTGTGTTCAACAGAACAAAGAAATTCATACAGGTTTGGAACCATAAATGATGACAGAATTTTCATTTCTGGGTGAACTATCTCTTTAAACGACTGTATGTTTATCCCACACAGCCTTGTTTTAAGTTTCACTGTATTAAATACACTGTTTACTTGCTACTAAATGCCTTAAACAAAACTCTTTCACAGATTCTGTCCCATGAACCTCATAAAATTAAATCTGAAGCCCTCAATGAAGAAACCTGGCACTTTGGAGACACTTTATACTGTAACATTTGCATTTATTCATTTAGCAGATGCTTTTATCCAAAGTGACGTACAAATGAAACTTTGTTTTCTGTTAAACCGAAAAAAAACCTGTGCACCCTGATTTCTGAAAATGAAATTTAAAAAAAATAATAATAATTTTTTTGTTTGCGACCATTATGTGTGCATTACATATTATGGGCCAGATTTACTAAACAGGGCAAATTAGCGCGAGATCGCAATTCCAAAACAGCGCCGATGGGAGTGGATATTTCTGCGTGTGATTTACTGACAATGCGCAAATTAAAGAACACCGACGCAGCCAGATCATTTCCATAACAATCAAAGCAATCTACCAAGAGCAGCGCAAATTAGCGTCTGCATTAAGACATGTTTTTTTGGGCGTTAAATAATGGCGCAAATACCAGTAATTTGACAAGCGTAAACGTTAGTAAATCGTGTTGCATGATTCATTTTAATACTCTCCTCCCATACATTTTGCATTTGACAGGGAAACTCCTTCAAATGCATATTCAATAAGGTTAGGCACAATTTCTCTTTTCAGCGCTAATTCTCTTCACTGCGCGTCTTTAGTAAATCCTGACAGAACTATTTTAATGGCAAAAGACGGTTTGCGCTGGCGCAAGCTGTTAGTAAATCTGGCCCTAAATTGGAAAAACGTTTTGCCAGTCGAACACCTTTGACCTGAAATATTTTACGCAGTACCTTCGAGGTTTTAAGTTAATATTTCAATAATTCAACAACACATTTACATGTTCACAGTCCTCTGATGTCAGTTAACTGTCATGACATGCAGACGAACAAATAAAATATTTCATAATTTTTAGTAGAAATGTTTTATGATTGTTTTTATGTTTTCATAAATTCATATTTATAATTGTTTATTTTATTTTTACAATTTAATTAATAATTAGATTCTCATCAATGCACAAAAAAAAGTTTGAGGTTCCACCAAAAGTATCACTGCATGTGAAACCAAATCATTGTATACTGTAAATAGCTGCACGTTTTTCTGTTCTGAGCCGGTGGTTAAAGGGGTCATATTATGCGATTTAAATTTTTCCTTTCTCTTTGGAATCACAACGCACTGGACAGCTGACCAATCAGAGCACACCTTGCTTTTCAGAACGATGAGCTTTGTAAAAATCTACGCGTTTCAGAAAGGCGGGGCATAGAGGAGAAACAATAATGTACAGTATGTGGAAAATAATGTGTTTTTTAACCTTAAACCACATAAACACATTTCATTACACCAAATACACAAAATAATGTTCTTTTTAGCAACATCATATGACCCCTTTAAAACAATATCATCTAACATATCAAACCTGCTTTATCGTTGAAATCTGTCATTGTATTAAAGGTGAAATGTTCTGCACCATCAAAGTGGTAAATTATATTATTGTCCAGCAATATGTTAAAAATTAAGATATATAGTACATACTATTTTATCTGGGGACATACAGTACACCTCGCTGATCTATATAAATTATATGATTTATAATATATAATTACATAGACAGGTAGAGCAAAAGCACAAACAAACAGACTGCAATTCCATTTGTTGCCACTAGTTGCGCACAAATGACACACTTCACCTTTAATCACTAATGGCTTCAGCAAAGATCTGAATCTCAGATGTAATTCAGTGTGCAGGTGAAACAGAGAGTCTGGTGTAATGTTTACTCTCATGTGGAATAAATACTCGGTTTAATTTGCTAAATGAAGGCTCTATGAGAAGCGACTGATCCTAATTACTGTCTTACACACACACACACAGGTAACTAAGTCTACGCTTTCCCATCTCATTTGCCGCCTTGAGTGTGTGATATCTGGTGTGTGTTACACGGGTGTGTGTTTCTTGTTGGATAAGGTGGCCACCCTTCGCTCTGTGAAAGTAAGAGGTGAGTTTAGAGTGACTATTGTTATTAAATATCGCTCTTAAACTAATCATCTCATTTTCAAAGTGAAAGAGAGAGACCGAGGGAGGAAAGGACAGGAAAGTCAGGTCTGTGACAAAAACTATATGTGAAGAAAAAGAATAGAATTTTTTACATTTATATAAATTACTATAGTTTTTATAAATTATCCATTGTTTGTTAGTTAATTAATTATAACATATTATATAAATAAGAATTATACATGTATTGGAAGAAATCGAGCGTAGCGTTAGTTCTGGCTGGTCATGTTAGTCAAGCTCGCATCAGCTGACTCTCAGCTGATCCTCATCTACCTATAGGAATACGACACCTATCTAAGCATTCATTTAGAAGGTCCCTCAGTATTATCAGCAGTTTTCACATTGCTCAATAGCTAATTACCCTCCTCCATCCCCAGCTCCTCCTCTGTCAGTCAGGATTCAGCCTTCTGATTATCCTTTGAATCAGACTAATTCTAAAATGTGTACATAAAATTATTGAACTTTAACAATATCTGCAATACATTTATGTTGGTTCTGTTCTGTTTACCCTGGGGGGTTATCACTGCTCTCCCTGCAGCCTAGCATGGATGCGCAGGGAGTTCTTGCCCAGAACAGAACCATACCGCCAATCCAAACTGTATGCTAATTGTCAATCATCTTTGACGATAGTGGTCCTGACAGAAATAGTCCATTTTGTTTATATTATTTATTTTAATATCAATAGTTATTTATATAATAATAATTACAATATATGTAATATAATAATAATGATAGAGATACTGGAAGAAATATTCCATCTATGGTTATATTAATTAATTAGATGTGCATTTGTGATTAAAAAAAGTATATAATTTTTTTTTTTTAGTTAAATGACCGATCGTTTCTCTAGATAAGACCCTTATTCCTGGGCTGGGATCGTGTCGAGCCCTTTGAAGCTGCACTGAAACGGCAATTTGGACCTTCAGCCCGTTGAGCACCATTAAAGTCCATTGTATGGAGAAAAATCCTGGAATGTTTTCCTCAAAAACCGTAATTTCTTTGCGACTGAAGACAGAAAGACATGAACATCTTGGATGACATGAGGGTGGAAATTTATCAGGACATTTTGATTCTGGAAATGAACTAATCCTTTAATGACTTTGTGATTCTATGAATACTATGTCCTGTAATAGAGCGCTAGAGGGGCAGAGAAAACTAAATGTCAATGTCAGTATTTGTTCAATTAAAATTGGAAAGCTGACAACAACAATGAAGCAACAGTACCAGTTGTTGTTTACCATGTTTTCAGATATCACATTCATTTTGCTTTTTGCATTTTTCATATTGTGCATCCGTTCCAAAAGCTAGTGAGTTGCCCACCTAGACAGGATTGTAGGGAATCACAGGCATAATCCCGACACAAATAGTAGGCAGCAGCATTATGTAGCCTTCTAAGATATCTTATTTTGGACAAATCTAATGTAAATGCAAAAATGGACTATTTCCTAGTATTGAATACTAGTTTGTGTACCTGATAATCAAGTCGCAGTGAGCGCACACAGGAGTGCGTGTTCCAGCAGGGATGTGTTCTGCCATCTGGACCAATGAGGCTTCGTCTTTGGGGTGTGGGCGTGGCATGGGACGGTCTAAGGCGGGGCCTAAAGGAGTACTGTTGCTCATTACACCAAAAGTAGGAGTGATGAGACCTGCCAAAGACACCAACATACACAAACACTCATTAGAGCTTCAGCTCATCTTTAAGTGCCTCCACTACCTCAGTTTATTACACTGTAAAGGCCGGTGCGCTTTGAATATGTCTGAATTGCTAAGTATTACAATTATTAAGTAAAGTAATCCTAAAACATAAAATATAGTAACAGATATGACACCACAGATATCAATTAGTCTTCTATACTAAAACAAATGGTGAAGGATTTACTTAATTCATTTAATTCAGGATTTAATTAATTACAAAGTGGCAAATAAAATAGAATTAAACATGAAATTCTTAAGTAGAAAGAATGAAAGGTATTTTCTTGTAAAATCTACTCCAATAATATTTGTTTTATTTACAAATTCGAAAAATCATTTTTTTACTGTGTAGCAGAGGAATGGCAGTTAAGGGAAAAAATTATTTCAGTTTTAATAGATTTATTTAACTAGATTTAGTTTAGTTTAATAAAATCTACATAGACATATTTAAAAACAAAAAATAATAAAAAATGACAAAAGCATGCAGCAATATTTCTAAAAGTTTAACTAAAATGACAATGAAAAAAGTCTGGAAAATATGAGATAATATAAAATAAAAACAAATTCAAAATACGAATAATAACTATAATAGTATCTCAATGATACTAAAATAACTTAATACAGTAATATTGGAATGAAATGTTGTAAAAATTTCTTTACACCAAACTAAAATTTTAAATTAGAATTTGAATGTATTTTTTAAATAGATTAATTGGTTTATAGGTGTGACTGAACTTTAGATTTGTAGTGTATATACAGTTCAATATCATTTGCCACAGTGCTGGGGTCAGTATGTGGACCAGAGAGAGACTGGATCTTCAGTCATGAGGTGATATTACCTGCTGTGTTTCTGACAGGCGTTCCCGGGGCTTTGATCATGGTCTTAACAGGACAGACATGAGCGCTGGGCTGAGAATCATCCTGCTCCTCACTGAGAGACCAAACACACACAGAGAGAGAGAGAGAGAGACATAATTATAAGGGAAAGATAAGAAGAGTGCTAGAGAAAGTAGTATGCAGTATGTACACTGTGTGCAGTACAGTATATGAACTCTATGCATGCAAGAGTCACATGATGTACAGTACTGTGTGAATCTTATGAAACCTGTAGAAATGTGCCAGATTTTGCCTCAAAATCAAACAAAATATTATTAGGTGTAATTCAAATGTATGAAATGTCTACTCATTATGATGCATTGTATATGTGACTTTAATTTAAACTACTGTTCAAATTTGTATCTCAGTCTTAAAAACTGTGATGTTAAGGTTTTTTTTTTTGTTTTACAAAACTGGATTAAGAAAAATTCTAATGGATCCTCTGCAGTGAATGGGTGCCGTCAGAATGAGAGTCTAAACAGCTGATAAAAACATCACAACAATCCACAAGTAATCCACACAGTAATTTGTAAGAAACAAATCCATCAAGATGTTTTTTAACCGTTGCTTCCAGCTAAAATATGAGAACTCTGTCCATAAAATTGCTTTCTCCAGTGAAAAGTAGTCTCGTCTGAATCAGGAGAGAAATATGCACAGATCAAGCACTGTTTACAAGAACAGTCAAAAACTGCTCAAAATAAATATGTGAGTGGATTTTGATACAACACTGGAGGAAGCGTTATTATGGATTATGGACTCATACTTTGCCCAGAAGTAACGGTTTATGATAGACGTCTTGATGGACTTGTTTATGACAAACAATTAGCTTTTTGTTTCACAAGACATTAACTGATGGACTGGAGTGGTGTGGACTACTTGTGGATTATTGTGATGTTTTTATCAGCTGTTTGGACTCTCATTCTGACGGCACCCATTCACTGCAGATGATCCATTGGTGAGCAAGTGATGTAATGATACATTTCTCCAAATCTGTGATGAAGAAACAAACTCATCTACATCTTGGATGGCCTGAGAGTGAGTACATTTTCAGAAAATGTTCACTTTTGGGTGAAATATTCCTTTAATCATTGCATACTGCAAACTGTTTCACATCATGTTTAAGTATGCAATATGTATAAGTATGCTAGTGCTCCACTGTAAACAGCCAAAGCCACACACAGCTCACAGCTCACACACCAGACACAGCTCATTTCTACTGTACCTACAGTACAGACAGACATTCCATCACAACACTCATTAAATACACAGCAGGTCTGGTTGTGCCGTCCAGCAGCTTAAATTTAGCGAGGCAGGAAGTGAATATTGATGGACAGGAAGACAGAAGTTTGGCTCTGAGCATCTAGAAATCTTGGGTGGCCGTCACAAGCACACACATTCATAGCCACACACACCGTACCACCCCGATTCTCTGCCACACAACTGCGCTCTGTCAATCTCTCCTGTCTAATTACAAGCCCCCGGAGACTGAATGTTATGGAAACGGCAGCCATAGAAACCGAAAGGACCACCGTTCAGTTCTGAATCTAGACGCTGATGAGATATTCCACACTGAAACATCCACACATTCACAAAAACACAAACAGCCACACTCATAAACATCAGAAAAGACGCTTGTACAGTTGTAAGTGATGATAAAACAGATCTAGTGTTGAAAATGAAGTCAGTATTGTGTGTTTGGACACCTGTGTGAACTTGAGGAGAACTGACTTCATGCATTCACTACAAATCACCAAAACACCAGCTGATTCAAAGACGCTGAGCAAAAATAATGAAGATAAAGTGAAGCTAGTAAAGAGAGAAGATCCTGCAGCATTTCAGACACACATATGTGGACAAATGATTTGATATTTTGTTATATTATATTATATTTTGTAATATTAAGTATTTTTTGGGACACTATATTACTTAAAAAGACAATTAGCATTATAGGTATGGCAGGGTTATTATCGTTAACTAAAACTACAACTTTTTTTTAGAAAAAAACATTTCATTACTTGATTGATTAATTACTTGAATGAAAAATGAAATAAAATAAAACAAAAAGCTTAAACATATTTTAAGCTAGTCAAGACATTTCTCATTTTTGTTTAATTTAATTTGAAGTACTAAAATAACTAATAATAAATCAACTAAAGCTAACAAATGAAAATATAATAAATACTATATAGACATTTTTCAAAAAAATGTAATACAAAAGTAACAAAAATGACAAAAACACACAACAAAATTACTAAAACTTTAACTAAAATGTGAAATTAGAAAATACAAAATATTAATAAAAAACTATTATAGCATATCAACGATACTAAATTAATAATGGCAATTAGAGGGGAAAAAAATCAAAACTCAATATTTTAAGTGAACTGATTAAAACTACTGGCAAAGTATATAATAACAATTTATTAATAATATATAATTATATAATGTACATAAATGTATAATTTTTTTATGAATTCAGTTCAAATTAATGCATTATTTTACAGATGCATTTAACTGCATTGCTAAACACTAATTAAAATAAATAATTTTAAAATGTCTATTTATTTTTCAATTCGAAAATAAATTATTATTATTTAATCATTTTCATTTTCAATTCAGATGGTAATGCCATTCATATACAGTACTGTATGTATGTATGTATTTGTTTGTTTGTTTGCAACAGGTCCAAAGCACCATGGTAGTAACACGGCACTTTTGGTACTTTTTTGTTAGTAAAACTGATAATCCTCCATATTATACAGTAAAGGAATAAGAGACATCTGTAGACGAATGCTAGCACACTCTTCAGAGGAGTGTGCTAGCAGCATAGAGGAAAAATAAAAAGATAACTGATGGTGACAGCAGGATGCAGCACACACAAATTAATCGACTTTATTCTGTGCAGATAACAAATTGAGACATGCACAAACACAGAGGCACAACAGAAAACAGACACAGTTATAAGAGCGATCGTTACTGCTCTCAGCCAATCAGATTCGTTACAGAGCACATAATCCAATCAGAGTGGAGCAGTACAGCAGGCTAATCGAATGAGAGAGGAGCAATCGGCTAAAAGCCTGGCTCACACTATAGGATTTTTTGCCCAATTTAGCCCTGATTTCCCTCTCCCGAGAATCGGAGCAAAAATCTTGTCGAGCCCCTCGAAATAAAATAATTTAATAAATGCGTATTTACAATTTAAGCACTTAACTAAAATAAGTATTAAATAATTAAATAAATAACTAGAGAAGGCTGACTATAACCAGTTTGCTTCCATTTTAGTAAGAAAAGCCTTGGCTACTCCTCACCTGAATTAGAAAAAAAGCTCTTCTGGTATTCAGTGATGCGAGGACAACGTTTGAGCGACAGCAGAGCCAATTCATGAAATAAAAAAAACAATGTATAGCTAAAAGCACACGTCCAGTTTTGTATGAGTGAAGGAAACCCGCTTGCGGATTCTTGCATAGTGTGTGATGCGCCATGATGTTAAAATCTTGTAGTGTGTGCATGTTTAAGATTTGAGTGAAGATAATCTACAAAGATTCTCCTTATGTGTGTGCTGCAACCAGATTTTATAATCGGTTAGGATTTTAAAACTCCTGTAGTGTGAGCCCGGCTTAATACACAGGAAGTTCTCCATCACACAAATCCATGAGCAGAGGAAATCTGTCAATATGAACATGATCATAGTGATCTAAGCCCATATATAATTTTATATATATATGTGTGTGTGTGTGTGCGTGTGTGTACCTACTTAACCATATTTTGGGGACAAATTTGTACCCAAAAGTGAGCTAAACCTGACAAAATCTCCAAAAACCTCTCTTTGGGGACGTCCTCATTTGTAAAACTGGTATAAAAATAAAGTAAAAAAGTTTTTTTGAAATTGTAAAAATGCAGAATGTTTTCGGTGAGGGGTAGGGGTGGGTTTAGGTTAAAAAGTGTATAACTAGCTGTATATAAAAACAATAGAAGTCTATGTAATGTCCCCATTTAGATAGCCAAGTAAACGTGTGTGTGTGTGTGTTGTTACTTGTATAAAAATTAATCAATAAAACTGTATACATTTGTATATTTGTATAATATTTTTTTTTAAACTATATGGAACTATATTTATATGTTGTTACTAGATAGATAGATAGATAGATAGATAGATAGATAGATAGATAGATAGATAGATCAGTGACAGACATTGCATGTATTTAACGGTTTAATTTACATAACTGTTTAAGATTTCAATGTTTAGTGTTAGTAATTTGCTTACAAAGACCATTTTTGAACTGACCATTAACCCTGTAACATTTTGTATGGTTTTTGCATGGTTCTGCAAGTTTTCTGTCAAGTACCCAGTCTTCACAGAGCCATACGGGACAATTAAAAGATGTGTTAAGGCATCACATTGTCACCTCACCAGTTTAACAAGCCTGTGACAACGGCACTGTCTGCAAACTCACATTTTTATCTGCAGAGATGAAAGAATCAGTGCTGCTCTCTAGTGGCGACACATGAAAACTGCAGCAGTTCAATCATAATGAAATCAAAACTGATCCTACATAAATATGACTAATACATATTCCTGGTGTTAATGTCCACATTTCATAATTCTAAAGCCATATCTATGTGGAAAAATACAATAACTATTAATATCAAATATGTTTTATGCTTTACAATATTACAGAAGTTAAATGTGCAAATTCTGTTTTAGGTTGCCTAGAACTGTGAATTAAAAGAAAAATATTCACATTCACATTTTTATGACCAATTTAGACACTAGGAACACTTCATTATAACAACCTTTACTGGATCCTACTGTATTAATCAAAAGACCCACTAGTTTTAGATTGAGCACATGTCTGTCATGATCTGGTTAACCTGTCTATTATTGCCATTACTTATGTAACTGATTGGTTAAACATCATGACTTTGGCTTAAAATCAGTAACTGATGGACATACAGAAAGAAACCGATAAAAACACTGACACAAATAAGGAGAAAATACACAGCAGAAATTCTTCTGAAAATACAGGCCACTTTATTCTAATTTTGCTACATAATGAAAACTAAGTGAGAAAGGAATTATGTCATGAATTAAAATAAATAGTCATGAATTAAAATAAATAGTATGTTTTCAAGCGTAAAATAAAATTTGAGCAGTTTAAAATAATATTCTGGGTTTATACAGCATCTGTGGCAGGCTTGTCATAGAAAATAAAAATAAAAATGTATAAATAATCAAATTTTATGAAAATAAATATCACATTTACAGTAATGCACTTACAAATGAAGTCTGTAGAGCACCAAATAATAATTAAAATACACAGTTTTAATGCATAAACCTGTTAACAATTAAAATCGCATTTAAAACTTGTGTCATGACCATGCAACTAACTAGATACATTTCTACTCAGAAGAATTAATCATTTTTAACAAAAATATGAGCTGCACATTTCCTCACAGAACACTGTGGAAGTGCATTACTGTAAATGCTGCATCACTGTGTTTTGTTTGAAGGATGAGCTGAAATTATTTTCAGTGTTAATCGACAGATGCTGTGTGTAGTTTATCTAGTTTTGAGCCCAGAACGTTCCTTTTAATAGGAATCAAAAGACCAAAAGCTGAAACATCACAGAAACGAAATAAGATCCAAGCCACACATGTAATACAGTACTGTAATGCAACTAATAAACTTCACTAATAAAAATCACTAAATCCACCAGAAGAGTTTGAGATGTGTGGTTTGCTGCCGTTAAGTGCATGTTGAATCTTCACACACTGCTTTAAATACACGCATACACACTTTATAGAGCTCATGTTGCAGAAACATCCCACACACAGATCCAATCACACACACACGTATTCTCACACACTCACACACACTCACACACACACACACACACACACACACACACACACACACACGTCTACACCAAGCTGAAGACGTTAAGGCTTTGAGCAGACACTCCAAGGTGCCAGTCTCTGAGTTTATGATATCTGGGTCCAATCGTAGGATTAATCTTCACTACCCTGTTCACAGAAAACCAACAAGAGAGAGAGAGAGAAAAAGAAACAAAGACAGTATGAAGAGCTGTAGAAGTGAATGTCTTTAGCACAGAGATACTGTAAAGCATGCAGACGCAAACGCCACTGCACACGGGTTAAACTCGCTTCTGTAACTCTGTCCCAAACCGAGCTTCAATGTATTACTCAAATAAACATACAGTAAAATACACACAGCACACACTGTATAATAATAATAATAATAACAATAATGCCTTTCTTTGGAAAGCGAAGCCAAGAACCCTTACAAACTATGAATTCACCCGCACAAAACAAGACAAGTTATTACACGACAACTTCAACGGCAAACCAACAACAGTGCAAGATTACCAGAATAACTCTCAGATTGGGCCTATGATAAAAAAAATAAAGGTAGTTTTTTTTCCTTCCTCAAGTATGAGCTCCATATTCAGACTATATCATACTATATAAGCCATAAACTGCTGATATATGATACTCAACAAAAAAACTTAGTAAACCTTTACTTAAAGCCTATGTAAAATACATTATGCATTGTAATGCATTATATTTTTTCATAAATAACTGTAATCAAAGTTAAAATGCATTAATGTTTTAAGGTTTGTTTGTCATGTGTTTTAATGCATTATACTTTCTAAAGGTGTAACAATGAATAGATAAGTATTATATAACTGCTTACAATTATTACCAAGATCATAAAATGCATTATAAGGTGTGTTACAAGGCATAACAAATGCATTAAAACTGCTTTTATAATGCATTATATATAAATGATTTAAGTAAAGTGATACCAAAAACTCATGCATTTTTTTTATACTTTGTCTAAAGGTTCAATAAACTGCTCCATTAAAAAAAATAAAAAAAAATAAAAAATGTTTTAACATTTCAAATGTCATGCTTAAGTGATGGTTATAAGTCAATGGCTACCGTCAACTATTTGGTTACCAACATTCTTCAAAATATCTCCTTTTGTGTTCAACAGTAAATTAAACAGGTTTGGAACAACTTGAGGGTGCGTAAATGATGACTATCCCTTTAAGCACTTCCTTTCACTGACCTTTTGTTAAGAAATAAAGAAAAATACAATTTTGTGTCCTAGTGGTGGAAAGCGTCAGTGATCTGCACATGCTGGTTAACTAGAGCCAGAGCTTTAACAGAAACCTCACAAAACAACAGGCCACAGGATGCCAAAATCACACAGGTAAATAACAGCACACAAACACCCTTCAGAGAAAACCTGAACAAATCATCATCACAAAAACAAAAAACACACAGAGATTCTAACACACACACACACACACACACACACTCCAAAACAGCTGGCAAGCAGAGGAACTTACTTTGTTTTATTCTTTGCTGATTCTGACTCCTGTGAGCGATCTGAAAGACATAAACATGATACAGAACATATTTAATACGACACACTTTCATGTGATAGAGGTGTAATGAAAGACATGCTCATTCTCTTGTTTATCCCATCTGTTTCTCTCTCAACTCTCTCTCAGTTTAAAACGTCAATTTGAATCTTAATCTCAAATTCAGTATTGAAGGTTTTCCACACAATGGGTCTCATTCATGAAACATGAGAAGAATGAATGTCTGTGTAAATGGTTTATAAAACCATTGTTAATAAATTGAATTGAGTTGCCTTGAATTAAATGCAACAATTTATGTAAGAATGATTTTATGACTGATTTACACAGAAATGCATTCTGCTTGTGTTTTATGAATAAGGCCCAGTATTTATAAAATGCATTAAAAAAAAAAGTATTTTAAATAAAAAATTTTATATTAAATTTTAAAATTAATATATATTTTTTTTTTTTTACTTCCACCAGGAGTTGATTTTCAGGAGCATTTAAACTTTGAGGTCATATTTTTTCTAACCATATAAAACATAAAAGTACTCTTTCATACAATTGAATTTAATCAAAAATTACCAAATTCTCAGTATGCATATTCATCTAAAATAATTACATTAATTAAGTGAACCTAGAATAGCATTTTTTAAAAAGAAATAAATTAGATGTTCCAAATAAATAACAGAATTAATAATTTTTCCCTAATCAAAACATATAAAACAATAAATTCATATTTAAAAAGCAATAATAAAATTAAAAAATAATCAAATCAAATAAAAACTCTCACCTAATTCAGATTCAGTGCCAGTGATTTGGGCCAGGATACGGAAGGAGCGGGATTGTGAAGTTCCTGTCCGCGGGCACCAGTCCTCTGTGTCCTCCATGATGCGTTTCCTGCTGGCATCACCGTGAGTCGGGACGTGGTAAAAGTCAATGTCGGTCTCTGTGATAGGTTTACGAGGAAATCTACACACACACACACACACACACACACACACACACACAAAGAGAGATACTGTCTGCCTCTTCTACATGTAATCATACTGCATATCAAATGCACAATTTAAGCAACTCAGCATTTGAGAAACAAGGTCACTGCTGGCTGCTGGTTATTCCTTCTTTACCTATTCATTGCAGGTTTTCTGAAGGAGGCATAAAAAAGGAATAAGAAAGATAAAACATTTCAATCATTCATTCTCTTTTAGAAGGGTTTACTGATGGCAAACACATTACAGATGTACTCACTTAGAAACAGCTGGAGGACCACTATGAAAAATAACAATAAAAAACTGTCATTACATAACGGAAAGGCTTTTGGAGGCATAGAATTCAAATATTCCCTGACAAAAATGTACCATTGTAAACATAGTTTCTTCCAAAATACTAAAGTTAGATATAACAGTTATTGTTAATACTGTGACATCTTAATAAACCTTAACATTCACAATCTGTCTGTCATTTTTAATATTATAGCAGTGTTTGAGCAGTTTTACTATAGTGTAACTAGTTACTATGGTATTGTGACAGTCTGATTACCATGGCCAAACTTTGCAAGGTAACTCAGATTCAAAAAGCGCTAGAAGCTTCTTTTAAGGTTCTGGGACCAAATTCAGGAAAATCTCCTTATGAAAAAAGTCAAGACATTCAAAGAAGATAGATTCCAAGAAGTTCATAAGTTCACTATTTGACTGTAGAGTAGCCTATGGCAACGAAGACTCCAGGATTGACAGGTTTTCACAAGAAACCTCCCCTTTCACAAGGGGGGGGGGTTCCCCTGCTAAAATTCGCATTCCAGTGGATAAATATCATGTTATTGGAGTCGCTTCTTCAACCCGCGACAACAATGTTAAAGTACCCCAATTCAGCGGGAAAACCGTGGACTTGGCAACACTGGAAGACTCGCTAATGAAATCGACTTGAGAAACACCTCAAATGCTGTCTTTTTGCGGCATTTGAGGTGTTTCTCAGTTTTTTTCTCAGAATTACTCAGTATTTCGGGTAAACAGATAATATTAAACAGAAACATAAGCTTTTGAGTTTTAAAATCCTCCAAAGGAAATTAAACTAATTTGTCGTTAAAGAAATACACATTAGAAACCCATGAGACCAGTTGCGTAAACATAGTCACCACACTAAGACTTATGCCGAGTTCACACTGCACGATTTTCAAACTCGTCGGATCGCGTTGTTTTCACACTGCGTGACTATCTGGGGTAGCAGTCGGTCACTGCTGTGGTCACATTGCACGATGGATCGGCGACAGGGGGTTTCACACTGCATGATTATGCAGGAGGGAGATGCAGGGAACAGGGATTGGGTGCAGGTTCTGCAAAGAGAGTTGGAGGTAAATATTTTTGCAGTAACTGTTATGCTGATGTTGTGGCTGGTCAAGCAAATGTTTGTGCTTGTTTCTGTATGATATAATTGTTCATATATCTATTAAAATACTGAGATTCTGGTCTATAACTCCTCCCCGAACTTCCCTCTGCCCTATATCTTGGTCTCTCATTGGCTGTAGGTCATCGCCGATGTAGTTTTCAGTCAGAAATCATTGCGCACAGCGTGATTGTGAATTGGCGACAGCTCCAGATATTTAGCATGCTATTATTTTACGGGCGTCAGCGATTCCCTCAGATCGCGTCTTTGATGATTCACACTGCGTGATTGTCACTCGCGTGAACGAGCACCGATTTGCCTCCGATGTCGGGCATTTGTCGGCGATTTCGCAAACCCTGTCGGCGAGTGAAAAATCGGGCTAAAATCGTGCAGTGTTAACTCGGCATAAGTCGAGTCTCAAGTCTTCTTTAATTATGTCGAGTCGTGTCGCAAGTCATCAAATTTGGGACTCGAGTCCGAGTCAAGTCTCGAATCTGCAGTCTCACCCCTGGTTATTACTATAGAATGAAGAAAAGAAGACAAAAACAAAACGAAAAGCCCCTGGGCGACCACATTTCCATTTGCCACCTTCAACCGTGATATCGTCAGAGAATTTCCAATGACTTGCATTTGATCTCAAGTCTGACCATATAGATTTAATCTAGGGGTACATTTGACCTCATGTTCAGATGGAAAAGCAGCCCTCTTGAATCTTATCTACAAGGT
>NW_015552762.1:221452-225711 GCF_001515605.1 Sinocyclocheilus anshuiensis | reverse complement strand
TTTTTTTTTTTTTGGACGTCACAAGCCGCCTGCCACAAAGAAAACTATTTCGTCCTCAGAATCTATATTTTTATGAATGGTGCGAAACGTAACGTAAAGTCAGAGTTTGTCAAATTGTAGTAAATTCGTGTCGTGTGTGACTGCCTCCGTACGATTTTCAGATAAACTCAATCGTGACATGTGCCAGAGCTCACGACCTTCAGAACCTTCAGAATCGCACCGTGTACGCCCGCCTTAAGTGTCTTAAGAACTAGTTTGACTAACTAGCAGTTAACCAAGTGGGTATCAGTCTTACTTTTCAGATTCAAATTAGACCAATCTAAGTTATGTAATTGACTTTAAAAAGTTATGAAAAAAAATAATAGATTTCTAACTTTTAAGACTAGTCTAAGCAGTTTATGCAAAAGGCCACAGAAGATGGCGCTGCCGCACATGGAATAAAACACAAGCCACACACGGCTTGAGAAGAAACTCATCTGGACGTCTGAAATCATCAATCCAATCTCTCAAAAAACTTTTTCACGTCTGGAACATACTGATCGTACCGAAGCCTGTCTGTACTGACACGTACAACATTCATAATCTGTAATAAATCAACACTGTCTGGCTGAGCGCGGACGAACCGTGTGACGAAAGAGTGTTGGCAGGGCTTGTTTGCTCACTCGGTGTGTTTGACAAACTGCAGTTAAAATCCGCTGACTAACTGACCACTGCGACACAACACCTCACAGATAGAACATAACATGCATATCATCAAACTCACGTCAACACACTCATGCAATACCAACAGAATAAACAATGAACCACAAACCCAGCTTTGCTTTGCTTTACTTGAGTGGGCTCTACTTTAAAAGTCATTACTGTTACATAAACAGCGGTACTACACTAATAACATATTTCTATTTTATTTTTTTTATTTTTACATGCACCATAGTAGAAAAGCATGTTTTGAAAAGCATGTAAATCCTAGCAGGCTCCGTGAACATGGATCCTTCAGTACATTATTCATATTAAAACACCATGATATCACCATCTGATACCATAACTGTACTATGATACCAATCAAAGTCCTTTTGAAGGGGGAAAATTACAAGTACCATGGGTTTTGAGTGGTATTCTTGAAAGTATCTCGAGTACAATGTAAATTACATTACATTAAAGTTTAATACTTAGTGCTTCTTCGCAGTGTTTTATTCATAAATAAAAGCAAAGCACTCTCAAAGATGAGGTTAGATGAGGGAATTCTGGAAAACAATGCTTTCACTACAAATCACGGTGATAATTACAGCACACACACACACACAGAGAGAGAATGAAAGGAGCATCAATATGGTACTGACTTTGTGGCTGGAGTCAGCTGCTGAAAAGCACATAGAGGAGGAAAAACAACCATTAAACACACATAATCATCTCAGCACTGGCTGAATTCAAACAACACTGATTCCTGAAGCCCTCTGAGACAGACCAACAGCTGAAAACAAACACACAAAATAAAGAATGGCTATTTCAATCACTTTATGTTAAACATAGCACCATCCCTTAGTTACTTGCTAATGCTGTCAAGCTTTCCTACAACTTCTTACCTCAGAAAGTGAGGAATTATTAAACAACAGCTCATTTAACTGTGCATCTACATCTAGTAATTATACAGTGACCAGAACCATTTTCAGTACAATATATAATATTTAGGTAAATATTAATATTATATTTAAATATAAAATATTAATATTTAGTTCCACCAGTCCCAAACATCTACAGCTCTGTCTATGGCTATTTTCTGTTTTCAAATGTATTCTTTGAGTTTTTATTAAATATTGTGTAAAACAAAGCAATTGTGCACATTACATAGTTATTTGCTATCACTAAATTGCATTACCTATATATCCTTAATATATGATGTCCTGCTCTTAAAGGGATAGTTCACCCAAAAATGAAAATTTGTAACTCTGATAGATTTTGTTACCATTGCCATGCATTATACGACTGATAGACTGCAACGGTTGTACTTAAAAATCATCATATGTGTTCTACTGAAGAAACAAAGTCACCTACATCTTGGATGCCCTGGGGGTAAGCAGATAAACATCAAATTTTCATTTTTGGGTGAACTATCCCTTTAAGATATTGATATCGGCATCAGCATCAGCCATTAAAAGAACAGTTCACCCAAAAACTAAAATTTACTCACACTCAGATTTGGAGAAATTTACCATTATGTCACTTGCTCACCAATGGATCCTCTGCAGTGAATGGGTGCCGTCAGAATGAGAGTCCAAACAGCTGATAAAAATATCACAATAATCCACAAGTAATCCACACCACTCCAGTCCATCAGTTAATGTCAATTAATTAACGGATCAAACACCATTTACAAGCCAACACAGCCCAAAACACTTTTAAACAAATTTGTGAGTGTATATTGATGTGAGAGGATGAAAGGGAATGGACTTTTTTCACTGGAGGAAGTGTTATTATGGACTCGTATTTTGACCAATTTAAAGTTGGATTTGTTTCTTACAAAGACATTAACTGATGGACTGGAGTGGTGTGGATTATTGTGATGTTTTTATCAGCTGTTTGAACTCTCATTCTGACGGCACCCATTCACTGCAGAGGATCCACTGGTGAGCAAGTGATGGAATGCTACATTTCTCCAAATCTGTTCCAATGAAGAAACAAGGGTGAACTATTCCTTTAAAAATACCATATCAGTCGACAAAGAGAAAAACAAACTTAATCCAGAAGAATTATTTCCATTCAAACAAAATACATTATCCAGAACCAGGCACACACAGGGCTGCATTAAGGAAGAATATGTTTTCTCAACAATTGCCTATAAAAATCATAGAAACAGGGCTGGCACTGATTTGACTCTATAATGTACAGCTGTATGAGGATAATGAGGAGGATTTATCAGAGTTTATGGGAGAGGGAGGATAAAAACCATTAGATGAGTGTGTAGTATGACGAGAAGCATTTGGTTTTCATCAGTTTTCTCTCCCACATCTCTAATATTTTCCTCCTTTTTTCAGACACAGCGTTCAGGCATCTAACAGATATTATGTTCAGAATGAAATTCTAGCATACTGTGCAGTACATACTGCATTTTTTTGGCACTGGTAGCAGGTCATCCATGCACACTATGTGCACATACTACAAAAATAGCAGTATGACTAGTATAGTGCTATTCCAAACACTTAACAAGAAGCAGAATGGGTTTATTGGGTGATTAAACTCTAATCTGCGCTGGTATTAGGCTGATATTATACTATTAACGTTATTAAGCACACAGAAACAAACAAAATGCATCACAACAAACACACTGATCTGATGAGATGTGTGTGTGTGAGTCGCAGAATGTGCATGTGCATCAGCACGGGTAATTAGACACGTAGTTCTTCTGTATAATAATGTCAATCAGCACTTTAAAAGCATCATTAAAATATGAAACCCAGAAAGGGAGGTTCACGCACACACAAAATACATCTGAGCTTCTCCTGGGACATTATCCAAGGGAGAGCCCTCATACACACACACCAAAACACACAACAGATAGCATTACACAGAGCTAAATATACACGCAAACATCGGAGCCACTGACATACGAACAGAATCACTCAAATACATCACTGTGCGAAAATAGATACAGAGAGATGCTGCCAGTGTCTTCAGTGTATGAAAGAAAATTCTGGAATATTAGTGACCCAAAGATCAAAAAAAAAAAGTATTAAAAGCATATAGTATATAAAGTATAAACTGTAAATGTATTAAATAAAACTACAAAGGAAAAAATTTAAATATGAGAGATGTACATCTTTTTTTAGTTGGGTTTAAATGTTGGCATGACTTCTGATAACTCAATATGATATTGTGCCAAGTATTCAAAACTCACCTGTTGTGTACTTATGGTTTAATCCAACCAGTTGAAGTGCATGTTTGGACTAAACCATGTTACAAAAAAAGGTGGGGAGGGACATCATGGAAACCAACTAAATACAGTTTCATATTGTGGCGAGTATCCCGAGTCCAGATTAGCGTCGCCTTCACCGGAGAAGCGCAGCGGGCCTATTATGCCCTGAGGGCACCCCGGAATGAACAGTATGACGAGCTCAAGGCCGAAATCCTAGCCCGGGTGGGCCTATCGCCCATGGGGGCGGCGCAACAGTTCCATCAATGGACCTATGATGAACGGCAGCCAGTAAGAGCGCAAGTGGTGCAACTGGCCCGATTGACTCACCTGTGGCTTCTAGCGGGGTCCC
>NW_015552762.1:217216-221344 GCF_001515605.1 Sinocyclocheilus anshuiensis | reverse complement strand
AGGCACCCCGGAGCTCCAGGCGACATTAATGCTTGTTTCTCCTTGTTCACAGACTCCGAAGGCACCCTGGGAGAGGGATCTGCACCACGGCACTTCACCCCACGAGCACCACGCTGAGACGGGCACCGAGCACCATTCATCAGGGCACGTGTGATCAGTGTGTGGGCAAATAAATCAGCCTCCGGGGCTCTTTCGATCAGTACCGAGTCTGTGTTCTCATTCACCCTGCGACAATATTCTAATGTTATGTTTTGGTCTCAGTAACCGAGTCTGCTGTTGGCAATGTGGAGACGTTCAACAGGAGGCCACAGAGTTCAAAGGTGGGTTTTGGAAGTAAAAATGTCATTCAAAATCTATGATTTTTAGTGATAACATCCAAACATTTTAAGATATACCAACCTTGAGCTCTGAGGTCATTAAAAAATAGTATATGCGTTCAAAATCATAAACTGTAAGCCATAATTTATTTCAACTTAATGAAATAAGTCTAATGTTGTGTAATATGATAATTATTTTGTGATTATTTTGTCATATATTGCGATTTGAACTGCAATATGATATTTGAAAATATCTCATATTGCTATTATATCCAGACACAAACCCCTGAATTAGAGCATAAGACGACTGCTGAAAAAAACAGCTTAAACCAGTCAGATATGGGATTAGCTGTTGTTTGAGCTTGTTCTGAGCAGTGATAAATTAGTATAATTTAGATAATATTATAGTTTTTATTAATAGATTGAATTAGTGTTTATTTTTATATTTTCTGTTTTAATTTTAAACTATTTTAATTTAAAGTTTTAGTAATTTTGTTGTGTTTTTTATCATTCTCATTACTTTAGTTTTTTATGTCTATATAGTTTTTATTCATTTTTATTTCAGTTTTAGCTTTAATTATGCTAGCACATGAAGTTAAACTAAATGAAATGAGAAATATGTCCTTGCCAACCAGTGGAAATAAAATAAGTGTTTTGTATTTTATTGCAGTTAAAGTTTATTTTATTTCAAGCAACAAAACCATTTTCTGTGGTTTTCATTATAGTTAAGTATAATAACTCTGATATTCAGCAGCTTAACACACACCCACTGCTCCGGGTGTGTGTTCACGGTGTGTGTGTGTTCACTGCTGTGTGTGTGCACTTTGGATGGGTTAAATGCAGAGCACTAATTCCGAGTATGGGTCACCATACTTGGCCACATGTCACGTCACTTCAATTTTTTTTAAGAAACACAGCCTTGTCCCTTTGTCTTTATATACAGGTAGCAATTTTCTAATACGTTTTTGCTTTGAATGAAATGCTGCAATGTTGTGCGTCATCTCAGAGCTAGTAGGTTTGGTTGAGCTCTCTTGAGCTTTGTGTTTATGGGGTGGGTGGAGCATTGAAGTGTCAATAAAACTCTTACCCATTCAGCTGAGAGCTTTCAGCCTGGCTTTCCAGCAGGCCCCGCCTCTGGCCCATGGCAACCTCGCAGGCATTCTCATTGGAGTAGAGATTGATGGGCGTGTTATACACTGAAGGGCGGGGCACCGCTGGTAGATGATTGGGTGAGCCATCAGTAGGAGTGGGCGGAGCCTGTGGATTAGGGTTTTGAGCTGAGGAGGCGGGTGCAAAAGCAGATGCGGCAGAGGGAATGGAGGCTATGTGTGGTGACCCTGCTCCTCCAAACGGACGGGCGCTCCGATTGGAGGATGAAGAGATGTGGGTGGAGTTTGTGATGTCAGAGGAAGATGGAATGGAGGTTGTCATGGGAACGGGTTTGATGATTTCCACAGAATCATCCTAAACATGGAAAGAAGCACATGCAGGACTCAAACAAAACGACAACAGCAACTGTATGACAGTGACTTCTAGCAATTCAAGACAGATAACTGAACGCAGCAGTCACACTCGTGCATACATATAGAGCTGTGTGTCTGTCTCAGGGGGGAATAATGACATATACACACACAATCCATTCACAATACTCCAGTTGTGCACTCTGGCTGGCTGTATGTGTGTGTAAATCTTATACCTTTGGTGCCACATCTGGTTTTGGAAGACTGGAAGCTCTGTTGGAACACAAACAATGGACAAAAACATTAATGATTCTGCTGTAACCACATCTGGAGCCGGCAGTGGCAATATACAGGGAACGTCTAACCGTGGTTTGCAGTAAAATCATAGGCCTGTATTCATAATGACACGGAACAACCGCATGGAAGTTTGTGGAGCAGTTCTGAATTTGTTTCGCCTGCAGGGGAGAACAGAATTAGGTTTGTATTCTATAGAAACCAGGTCAGGTTTGGTTTTAAACTAGTAAACTGGTGGTCAAAAATTTTGAATAATTATGTTTTTGTTTTTGTTATGTAAGTCTCTTATACTCACCAAGGCTGCACTTATTTGATCAAAAATACCGTAAAACAGTAATAATGTGAAGTAGTATGAAAATGTAGGATAAGTATTTTCTATTTAGATATATATATTCAAATGTAATTTATTCTTGTGATACAAAGCTGAATTTTCAGCATCATTACTCCAGTCTTCAGTGTCACATGATCCTTCAGAAATCATTCTAATATGCTGCTTGCTGCTCAATTATTAACAATGGTTCTTATTATCAATATTGAAAGGATTCTTAGATGAATAGAATATTCAAAAGAACAGCATTTATTTGAAATAGAAGTCTTTTGTAACATTATAAATGCATGTCACGTCACTTCAATTTTTTTTAAGAAACACAGCCTTGTCCCTTTGTCTTTATATACAGGTAGCAATTTTCTAATACGTTTTTGCTTTGAATGAAATGCTGCAATGTTGTGCGTCATCTCAGAGCTAGTAGGTTTGGTTGAGCTCTCTTGAGCTTTGTGTTTATGGGGTGGGTGGAGCATTGAAGTGTCAATAAAACTCTTACCCATTCAGCTGAGAGCTTTCAGCCTGGCTTTCCAGCAGGCCCCGCCTCTGGCCCATGGCAACCTCGCAGGCATTCTCATTGGAGTAGAGATTGATGGGCGTGTTATACACTGAAGGGCGGGGCACCGCTGGTAGATGATTGGGTGAGCCATCAGTAGGAGTGGGCGGAGCCTGTGGATTAGGGTTTTGAGCTGAGGAGGCGGGTGCAAAAGCAGATGCAGCAGAGGGAATAGAGGCTATGTGTGGTGACCCTGCTCCTCCAAACGGACGGGCGCTCCGATTGGAGGATGAAGAGATGTGGGTGGAGTTTGTGATGTCAGAGGAAGATGGAATGGAGGTTGTCATGGGAACGGGTTTGATGATTTCCACAGAATCATCCTAAACATGGAAAGAAGCACATGCAGGACTCAAACAAAACGACAACAGCAACTGTATGACAGTGACTTCTAGCAATTCAAGACAGATAACTGAACGCAGCAGTCACACTCGTGCATACATATAGAGCTGTGTGTCTGTCTCAGGGGGGAATAATGACATATACACACACAATCCATTCACAATACTCCAGTTGTGCACTCTGGCTGGCTGTATGTGTGTGTAAATCTTATACCTTTGGTGCCACATCTGGTTTTGGAAGACTGGAAGCTCTGTTGGAACACAAACAATGGACAAAAACATTAATGATTCTGCTGTAACCACATCTGGAGCCGGCAGTGGCAATATACAGGGAACGTCTAACCGTGGTTTGCAGTAAAATCATAGGCCTGTATTCCGGAACAACCGGAACAACCGCATGGAAGTTTGTGGAGCAGTTCTGAATTTGTTTCGCCTGCAGGGGAGAAGTTTGTATTCTCATAGGCCTGTATTCATAATGACACGGAACAACCGCATGGAAGTTTGTGGAGCAGTTCTGAATTTGTTTCGCCTGCAGGGGAGAACAGAATTAGGTTTGTATTCTATAGAAACCAGGTCAGGTTTGGTTTTAAACTAGTAAACTGGTGGTCAAAAATTTTGAATAATTATGTTTTTGTTTTTGTTATGTAAGTCTCTTATACTTGCACTTATTGCACTTATTTGATCAAAAATACCGTAAAACAGTAATAATGTGAAGTAGTATGAAAATGTATTTTCTATTTTTTCTATTTAGATATATATATTCAAATGTAATTTATTCTTGTGATACAAAGCTGAATTTTCAGCATCATTACTCCAGTCTTCAGTGTCACATGATCCTTCA
>NW_015552762.1:201760-217104 GCF_001515605.1 Sinocyclocheilus anshuiensis | reverse complement strand
GAAGGATCATGTGACACTGAAGACTGGAGTAATGATGCTGAAAATTCAGCTTTGCATCACAGAAATAAATACCATTTTAAAGTATATTTAAATAGAAAACAGTTATTTTAAACTGCAATAATATTTCACAATATTACAGTTTTTACTATATATTTTTTTATCAAATAAATGCAGCCTTGGTGAGCAGAAGAGACTTCTTTTAAAAACATTTAAAAATTCGTAATTATTCCAAACGTCTGACCGGTAGTGTATGACATGGTGTGTTATTAAACTTAAACTATGCTTTGACAGCAAGCGATACTGTTGCTGTGCATGCATGTGTGTGTGTGTGTGTGTGTGTGTGTCTGTGTGTGTGTGTGTGTGTGTGAGTGAGAGGCTGGCAGAGCGCTTGAGTATCATGTACATTTTGTATTGAGTTACCATCTCTGAGAATCTGAACTCAAGACCTTCAACAACTACAGTATCTCACACATCTCTTAGTTTTGTTTTTATTTATGAATCATTTTGACCTTTAAGGATGTTCCCAAATGGAGGTTTTATCTGATTAAGCTTCTAGGTGCAATTTTGTCCCTAAAATACAGCCACACACATCTTGAAGAGTGTAGATGAGAGTGTTATATAACAGGAGATGTAAGCATTTGCTTCTATATGTGCAGCCTCTGCATCTTTGTTTCTATGTAAACACACACACACACACACACACACACGTGACCATCATGAGTTCATAAGAAGGTGGCGTATCCCTCCGCGGAGGTCTTTAGAGTGAGATCCAGCGGGCCGGGACGGGTTTAGCACTGCTGATCTGGTCATGAGCGCTCACACTGCTGCAGTTACGAGCCAATAATCTGTTCTCTGTACACTCAATATAGATCCACAGGACTCAGAAAACCAGCAGAACAATGCCAGAGAGAGAAACTAGTCTGATTTAATTCATTTAACTTAACTGAATCCTTTTTTATGAAATGCATTGATTTCCCAGTGGTATTTAATCAGATTCGACATCCAGTCTTTAAATATCCTTCCAGCAAAAATCTAAATAATCATAAATTAGACTATTTTAAGGAGCCAATATTTTGTATTGAATCAAATGATGTCAAAAGAAACCCAGATATTAAAATAGCCATTTTTAGATCAACAAATCAATATTACACAATGGCATGTTGTTAACTGTGTAAAGATATGGTTAAAAAATGCCACAGACCAGATACATCACAAACTGGCTTTGATGTATTATCGTTAAAAATTTTACGGTTTTTTTTTTTTAAGAAACTAATACTTTCATTTAGCAAGGGCGCATTAAACTATCAAAAGATAGTAAGATAGTTAGTTTGATAGTAAGATCAAAAGACATTTGTAATGTTGCAAAAGATTTCTATTTCAAATAAATGCTTTTCATATGAACTTTCTATTCATCAAAGAATCCTGAAACAAACGTATCATGATATCCACAAAAATATTAAGCAAGGCAACTGTTTTCAACATTACAATAATAAGAAATGTCTCAAATCAGCATATTAGAATGATTTCTGAAAGGTCATGAAGGATCATTTGATCAAAAAAAATGCAGCCTTGTGAGCAGAAGAGACTTCTTTTAAAAATATAAAAAATGTAATTACTTAGAACTTTTGACCAGTGGTGTAACTAGCAGAAGTTATTTAAATAAGTAACGATTAATATTTAACACAGCATATTTACAGATAATTTGTGGATAATTACTTCAATCTACGAGAGAAATGCAGAGAAATGACGCCAAAAGACAATAAAAATTAATCGCATCAGCATCACTCTAATTCTTAGAACATTCGGTCATACTATTATAATGACAAAGAAAGAGAGAGAAAATACACACACACACACACACACACATAATGACAAAAATACCCACACATGCAATAACCCTGCAATGAGAGTAAGTCTTAAATTACATGTGGAATTGTTTATTAAGTTAATAGTATTTCATTGATAAACAAAGAAGCTCATTCTTACATTCTTAAACTCCTTAGACCATTTTACTACACTCAAATGAACAGCTCTCTCTCTCTGTTTGTGTGTGTGTGTGTGTTCGGCCAGAAACATACGCTGTCCCAGCAAACAGGGAGCATTCTCAGAACTTTGGCTAATGTTCTGACAAGGTTTTCTCAAAGTTACAAACAAATGTTCTTCCAGTAACATTAATAGAATGTTCATTCAGAGTTGTCTGGGCTGCATCCGAAATCACAGAGGTGAAAAAGCATGTGAAAAAAGCAGTGTGAAAAAGAGCATACTTTTTTAACGGTTGCTAAGTAATTACTTATGCGAAAGAAGTACCTACTAAGAGAGCATATGATTTTGACAGCCCTGGTTTTTAATATTGTTTTCAAAACGCTAATGGAACATTTTTTTCTAAAGTCCTTTTTTAAATGTTACTACTTGTTTTAGATCATTCAGAGAACATTCAAAAGTACCATTCCAATAATGTTTGTAATATGATGGAATGGAATGTTCCCTTAACATTCGCATAACCAAGAAAAAAAAGTTTTTCAAAGCTAAATCTGGACATTTTGAACATTCACAGAACATTCTGAAATAACCTGGGAACGTTAGCAAAATATTCTTAGAACATATTTTTGCTACCTGGGACAAAACTGCAAGCCAGCGTTATGTTAGTATAGTTGAAATACTTTTATAGCTTTTTTAATTGTTTATTTTATTTCAGTGAAAGTTTATTTTATTATAATTATTTTTTATGGTTTTAGTTTTAGTTAACTAGGTGCCACATTTGTGTGAAGCATTTTCTAAAAATATGTCCCGAAAAGTTCATTTTATCTATATTCACAAATATATGAATATATTCATGTGGTTACTAGACTCTTCTGGATGGTTGCTTGGTGGTTTCTTACTGGTCCACCATAAAGTTTCTGTGATATTCTGGTCTGTAGATCCAGGCACAAGTTCCTCCTTTAGTGTAAGTCTCTGGGATTTTTTTTTTTCTATGTTCTTAGGCATTGATGGTTCTTTGTGAAACCATCAATGCCAATAAAGAACCATTATTTTTTAGAGTGTTTGTTCACACAAATGCAGTTGCCTTAGTGTTGTGCTTTTAGTAACTAGGGCTCAAAAATGGCTTAAAGTTCACTCTTAAAAATTAAGGCTCCAATTATTATAACCAGAAATGGTTTTCTAAAGAACTAGGAAACTAGTTGAATAGTTCTAGTAACGGCTATCTATATACTGGTTCTTTAAAGAACCCAGAAACCAGTAGACTGATCTGAAAAACTATAATGAAACAAAGAATGTTCTTCAAAAAAATCATACATACAAAGTGTTTTGGAAGCCTGTTTGAAATTGCAGTTCCATTTAGTGACACTAGGGGATCAGAAATGATTTAAAGGGGTCATATGATGACGCTAAATAGAACATTATGTTGTGTATTTGGTGTAATGCAATGTGTTTATGTGGTTTAAGGTTCAAAAAACACATTATTTTCCACATAATGTACATTATTGTTGCTCCTCTATGCCCCGCCTTTCTGAAACGTGTGGATTTTTACAAAGCTCATCGGTCTGAAAAGCGAGTTGTGCTCTGATTGGCCAGCTATCCAGTTTGTTGCGATGAGACAACTCCAATAAAACCATTACAAACTAGGCATTTGTTGCATCCAGTGGGGACATAATTACTGATTATAATGACTTATACTGTCTTTTTACGCGTTGCGTTGCGTATCGCACCGCGTAAACATAAAACCATGTCTGCATTTGTGATCGGAGAAACGACAAACAACAAGCGCTACTCTACACTGCTCAAAACTCACGTTTGAATCATCAGTGGCAAATTCTTTAAATATAAAAAACGTACTTACAGGCTGTGAGTCAGATGCACCAGACTGTCCTTGCGAAGTCGGAACTGCTCCACTTTATAGAAACAGCCTTTGTGCCACATACACATTGTAGGCTAACGCTACTCTGCAGGATCAGGAAACAGTCCTCCCAGCTTGTAACACTCCAAAGAGAAAGGAACATTTGAAATTGCATCATATGACCCCTTTAAATCAGCTTTAAAGCAACAGTTCATCTGAAAATAAATCTTAATAAATAAAATAAATTGAATATCTTAATAAATCTGCCCTTTTTTCTATATATTTTGCCATTTTGGACCTACTTACATGGAAAAGAGCAATTTGGGCATTATATCTCCTTATAAACCTATTCTTTTCTTTCCACAGAAGAAAGTCATATTGGTTTGGAACGACATGAGGGTGTGCAAATAATGACAGAACTATTCCTTTGAAATCAGAAATTACTATATCCGTAATTAATCAAGTGAGCAAAAGGGCATGAAGGAGGGTCTTTTCAAAACCATGAAATATTACAATTTCTGTTGATCAGAATAATCTGAGGAAATTTCACTACGCTTTGAACTCTCTTCCAAATGGTGATTTTTATCCTGCTGTATCTCGCTAACGGAAAATGGGATTTTATCCAGCTGTGATGTCCTGTGAACAACATTCAGGGATGTGCTGAGGTGCAGGACAGTGTGTGTTGTGCTGGTGAAACAGGCTTCAGCTTACACTTTTAGACAGTTAAGAGCTTAGAATGCACACAGAGACAGAGTTTAGAGATAAAAGTGCAGGAGGTTTACAGAGTAATTTAAAGGGGTCATATGATGCGATTTCAAGTTTTCCTTTCTCTTTGGAGTGTTACAAGCTGATTGTGCATAGATAAGATCCCTGAAGTTGCAAAGACTAAAGTCTCAAAACCAAAGAGATATTCTTTATCAAAGTTAAGACTCTGCCACGCCCCCCTAAAATGGTTCGTTCTAACACGCCCCCACATATCTACCTCACTATGTGGAAATATTAGCATAATGCCACCCAAATGTTCACGCAAAGAAAGAAGGCGTGGTTTCAGTAACCGCAGTTAGTGTTGAAGCAGCCATGTCAGGGAGACGCTGTGTGTTTCTAGGCGAAAGCAAAAGCACTTTATTTGGCCTTCCGAAAGTAGATGCATTTAGAAATCTTTAAGATCACTTACAACAGATCAGCAATGCATTTTATGGACGACCGTTTCGTGAACCTAGGAGAGGAGGTAATTCTGACTTTGCTATGACAATCTGGCACTTCTGAATCAGCTACTGTTTTGTTATTAGTTTAAGTATTTGCTATTGACTGTTCAAATGCGGAGTTTTGCGCATCGTGTTTGTGTGTGTGCGCGAGCGAGCAAGCGAGAGAGAGAGAGAGCGAGAGAGCGAGAGAGAGAGAGCGAGATGAAAAATAATGTGTTTTTTGAATATTAAAGCATGTCAACATATTCTGTTACGCCAAATACACAAAATAATGATCTTTAAAAAAGCATCATATGACCCCTTTAATGCTTTGAGAGCTGTCATGAGAAAAAAAAAACACATGGCATGCAAATCATGTTCATGTGAGGCCAAACTGACCATCTAACACAGTCTAGAACAGAGAGGAAATGCAGATTTTGCAACAGCTAAAAGACCTGATGGGTGAAATCAATTGATTCCCATCGTCTTTCTTGTTCACATTAGCTCACATTAGAAGTCTGTGCAAACCTGGTTCATTAAGAAGACCTGTAATCCAACCTGTAACCCCGATACTGACCAGGATTTTCTTTTCCCCAAAAATGCTAATGTTATCGCATTGGACTAAAACTTATTGATTTTGCTCACACAGTGTATAACAGCTACCCAAAAAAACATTTAGGTACATTTCTGTACCTTTAAGGATTTTTTCCCACCTTGTTGCACTTGCAATGTTCCTGGTCAAAAAAAATTTTTGTTTTCCTATAATATCACAAAATCTTGGATTCAATCTGTTGTCAGTTTATTTTATTTCAGTTCTCACAGGTTTTGTATTTCTTTTTGGAACTGATTGATCATAGGTCTCACTGATCTGAGCTTATGCACCTCAGTTTTTGAGTGAATATTTCCAAAATTATTCACAAATAATGCTTTTTTCACTCACTTATACTGTACAGTGTGTACGGCACAGTAAGATAGTATTCCACTCTGAATGTGCACACAGAAAATGAGTCACATTAAAATTCTAAATAAACAATACAGTACATATTAAAACGCAAGCCGATCTCTTTCTGGCATCTTTTGCTGGCTCGGTCTCTCTCCGTTTCTTACTGTTTACAAATTTAGCTAATGAAATATCAGTTAGAATAGATGAATTACAGAGAAACATTTGTGTTCTCTCTGCATCGGAGTCCAAATGTCCAAACTGTTTTTCTTTCAGAATGATATTTCATACATTTGGGACAAAAGAGTGTTAACAGTCCAAATTCAGATCTGCAAGAGTCAAAATCTAGTTCATCTGGCGAGAAAGTCGGAGGAACTTGAACAATATTAATAATAATGCTAAAAATAAATGCACAGTATTATTACTGCTTCATTCATTCATTACTGTCAGTGCTGATTATTATGAAAATAAATAAATGCACAGTGTTTTATATTTTTTGTGCTATTTATTTAAATTTTGATAAAATTTTCCCAGATTCATCTAATACAAATTAAAGATGTCTACAACTTACCACACTGTAAAAAAAATGATTTTTCGAACTTGTAAATAAAATAAATGTTATTGGAGTACATCTTACAAGAAAATACTATTTCAGTTTTTCAACTTCAAAATTTCACATTTACAAAAAAATTTTAAGGTAAGTGGTTGCAAACAATTTATTTTAGCTACATTAAAAAAAAAAAATTTTTTAAGTTAGTCAACTAAATTTGTTTATTTAAATGTAGCTAAAATAAATTTATTGCAAGCACTTACCCTAAATTTTTTTTGTAAATTCAATGAATACTTTTTTTCAGTGTGCTTTAATTTTGTTTATTTAAAAAATGTAGTATAATTTTTTTCAGTGAAACTCACTTTATTTTGATACATTTTTCAGAAAATCCAGATTTTGCTGAAGATCCTTTATCTAATTTAGTATCCCTGGCCATGTTTAATTTAAATTTATTTTTAATCAGATGATTCTAGGAAAATCATATTCAAATAAAAAAAATTCAGTAAGTTACAGACGTGAATGCAGAAAGTAAGTAAAAAAAAGTAAAGAGTCATACTGTATGATGAAGACTGTCAGCAGACTAAAATAAGCTCTTTTCTTCTCTCTCTCTGGGGATATGAACTGGTGTCAGGGGTTGTTATGATCCTGAGGTTATTCAAAAGTGGTTTGGCTTGGAGTTTAGCTGGTTTAATTAAATCAAGTTAAACATCTCCTCCAATCGGTCATCAAAACACCTTCCACAAACCCATATAATCAAGTAACTTGCATTCAACCCTGCTGTGAATGGTTGAATCTGATGCTGTTTGACGTATTCTGTGTTTAGGAAGTAGTGTGGTTAGTTTAATCTGCGCTCTGATGAGGATCTGGCACTCGTCTGTGTGTTTAAACATTCAGAACCAGCGAGCATCATTTGTGTGTTTGGATGTGGCATAACAAACATCAAACCTGAACCGTAACACAAAAATAGACAGATGCATAAACAACACATGCACACAATCAAGAACACACACGCAAAAAGGGAATAAGGAATTACAGGTTTTCGTAAAGCTGAAATGATTTGTTGTTTAGCTTAGCTTTTGAGAGAGGCCGTTCAAGGGCAAACAAAAACAACACTGAGATTTCACAATTCTTTTTCCCTAAAGTACTTTCATTGTTATTTCAGTGGATATAAACTCATTTCAAGTCATTAATGTGGAAACAGAAGCCTGCAGCGTCTCAGATCGGCCAGTATAGACATCCTCCAAACACAACACACGTCAACAAGGCAAGACTTGTCAGCCATCTTGGTTACAAGCACAGCAAGTACAGCTCCTGTCTACTAGACCACAATCTCCAAAACTGACTGTAAAATATCTTTCAAAAACAACAAAACAGGCAAATCTGACAATAGCATTATAAATTATGCTTGCACAGTTTATAATAAATTACAAAGCAATGATTTCTCCCATTTATTTTTATTATATAGGCCCAGCTTTTTTCCAATAGTGTCTCTAATGTCATTAGAGCACATATTACACCTGTGCTCATATGCATATTATGCAACATGCATGTTATATTTATATAAAAAATAATAAGTGAATATATCTACACATCCTATCTACAGATCAAACAATTTAGTGAAGACTGAGCTTATAACAAGAAAAAAAAGTTTTCAATGGGACCAGAAAACTTGTTTCCCCTTTAACCTAAGCTGCAAAAACAGCTTAAATAATTAAAATATTTAATTCTAAGGGTCAGAGAGGTGGTGTAAATTGTCAAATTATCAATATTTAGGTATTAAGAAAATAACATTATAAATAAATAAATAAATAAATGGACTTCGTTTATTTATTTATTAAATAAATAATTACATAATTAAGTAAATAAACATTAATGACTTCATGGAAAACAAATAAATAAATAAACAAATAAATGGGCTTCATGGAAAATAAATAAATGCATTAGTAAGTAAATAAATAAATGTAGAAGTAAGTAAATAAATATAAATGGATAACATGGAAAGCCAATCAATCAATAACTTCAAACAGAAATTAGCATTAGAAATGGACTTGATATGAGCATCTGTGTGAGTTCACAGTAAGTGAGATGAACTACAGCAGTGACACTGGCTCCAAAATAACCAAAAATAACTGAAATAATTAAAAAAAAAAACAATAAAATCATTCACTGCATGTGCTTTTAATTAACATGGAGTCTTTCGTTCTCTCTGTGTAATCTACTGTCATCTATGAGAATCAACAGAACGCCTGTAAAACTCCACATCTCTCCAGCGTAACAGCAGCTGAAGCCCAGTCTGGCATCTCCACAGCACTTCTCCAATAAAACCTCAGTGTCCTCCATTAGTGCTAAAAGACCCACAGACGCACACATCAACACACCGAAACATACAAACGTCTGGTCTCGCAGTGTCTTGCTTCTTTGTTTACTTCTCGACAGTTTCCGATTCACGCAAAAGCATTTAATGAATAAAATTACCCATTACCTGCAGGCTGCTGTAATTACAAATAACACATAAAATATTTTTAATAGGAAGCCATAAGAGGTCAAACTAAACCTGAACCACAACATAACCTGATAACCCAGACTAAAACATACAGTATCACTGCTGTATGTGTATACAGACAGGAAACATGTCTATTTCATTGCCAAACATTTATAATATGTCAAAATATTTGCAAATTATGTGTTGCTTCCCAAAAAAAAAAGAAAAGAAAAAGATATTGCAAAAATTTCAATGGAGCATGACTGTTGTTGAATAGCTGTCAATGGAGAAAACTGCAAAACTTGACTCCTTGCATTACTCCAAGTGCATAAATTCAAACACATCTTTTTCTGCAAGCTAGATTTCATGCATCACTGCATTCTGAAATGTTTCAAAATGCAATTCATGCAACAAAAGTTTTCTCTTTCAGGTCAACTACTATCAAAACAGAGCAACAGTTTGAAGAGAGACGTCATGCCAACGTGTTTATAGCAGCTCTCTAACTGAAATTAAATAATAAAATAATACAATTACTAACACTAAATTTTTTAATTATTTTTTTATATGTGTATATAGTTTTTATTCAATTTTATCTATTAGTTTTGATTTGTATATTTTTGTAGTAAACCAAATAAAAATTAGACATAATATAAGTTTACATTTTTAAATATTTTATTTTATTCAATGTTTATTTTATTTCAAATAACAAAAATGTTTTTTTTAATGGTTTTCCTTTTAGTTAAAGGGGTCATATGATGTTGCTAAAAAGAACATTATTTTGTGTATTTGGTGTAATGAAATGTGTTTATGCGTTTTAAGGTTAAAAAAATACATTATTTTCCACATACTGTACATTATTGTTTCTCCTCTATGCCCCGCCTTTCTGAAACGCGTCGATTTTTACAAAACTCATTGGTCTGAAAAGCGAGGTGTTCTCTGATTGGCCAGCTAAAAAAGATATGTGGGGGCGTGTTAGAGCGAGCCGTTTTAGGTAGGCGTGATTGACTCTGAACTTTTATAAAGACTATCTCTTTGTATTTGAGACTTTAGTCTTTGCCACTTTACAGATCTTCTTTATGCACCCTGTAGTGAAAATTCCTGGTTCTCTATATCAGTGATCCTCAAATCTGGCTCGCGGGATCCACTTTCCTGCAGAGTTTAGCTCCAACCCTAATCAAACAACTATACCTGTGATTTTCGAATGATCCGGAAGACATTGATTAGCAAACTCAGGTGTTTGATTAGGGTTAGAGCTAAACTCTGCAGGAAAGTGGATCTCGCGAGCCAGATTTGAGGATCACTGCTCTAGAGGCAACACTATGAATTGCACTGCACTGACACATTTCAGAAAGCCACAATGCATGAAATCAAACTTATGTAGACAGAAGCATTTGCTTTAACATACTTGCGTAGAGAATTATGAACCATGAAGAAGGTCTGCATATCACACTTCACTCATTAACTTTCACACACACTCACACACACACACACACACACACACACACACACACGTGCACACACACACACCGCTGGTTTCAGATGGTGCTGATACTGGTATAGTTCTATTAATACTAATCCCCAGTAAAACTGAGAGGTGATTAGTTTACCATCACTACATATCAAAACAACACTCTGCACAGTGTCAGTTTGAATATGGGTAAGATGAAGTCAATTGTCTCCAAAAAATAAATTAATTAATTAAATAATAATAATTATTAGACCTAAATTTTTAGACGTATGTGTTTGAATTGCATATAAAATAAATAAATAAATACAATTTCCATGAATTTGGATTACATAGTTTTAACATAAATAAACTAATAAACTTAATGAGATGCATGCGTGTCAGTCATACATTAAGGAAATATGTAAGAAACAGCTAAGATTTCCGCACTCAAAAAATAATGGCATAGTTTATTATTAGTTATTTGCATCCGTTTGGTTTTATTTAAATAATTATATTTTCAAAATGCATGTATTTAAATTGCCTCAAATCAGTATAAATCTGTTAATTGTGAAAATAATTCAATTTATTCAGTTAAAAAGTATGAACATGATTTCCATCCAAATGGATGCGAATTTTACATGCAATAAATTTAGGCCTAAATATTTTTGAGCGTAACTCTCAAGAAAGGCGTCCTTGCATATCTCTCTAAAAAAAAAATTTAAAAAAAAACACAAACACACACACTTGAGCGTATTTTCTCTCATAATTGTCATGTTTGACACAGCTCATGTATCTGTCCGTCAGTGCCAGTCTCTCTCTTGATGTTTTCATTTCCACCAGAGCAGCACTTGAGTGTTTTTCTGTCACCGCTGAGCAAACCCAGTCTCTCTGTCTTGTGTCTGTCTTGTGTGTCAGCATGTGCATGTGTGATTCCCATGGCTTGACAGTGAGACAAAACTTTCCGTTAGTGGACCAAACTGGAAAACAGGAAGCTGGCACACACATGAAAACAAAACACACTTATTCTGCTCCCAAACACACAGCAAATCAGTCAAAAGTCTGGACAACTGTACTCCACTAGTTCCCTGCACATAATACAGATCGATTGTAAGTGTTGTGTTCATCTCTTGCGCTTGTGCAACATGACAGCACTGGGTCAGAGAGACGAGTTAGCATACGGCTCAAAGACACTGTTATGATGCAAGTCTGATTGTTTTAGCTTTGCCAGGGCTTTTTAAATTTGTGGCAAGATTTTCAGTAACATTTCAATTTCATTCTGTTCCTCACATAAAGTTATCATATGCTTTGGAATATTACATTTATGATCATTTTATGTCATGATTGGAGCTTGACGGCAGACTTTTTTTTACTACTTTTCAGAATTAAAAAAAAAAGTAAATAAAAGGCATTGTTCCATAATAAATATTTCAAACAGTAGAATGGTATGTTCTATTGTTGTCACATGATCTCACATTGCATGCTTAATTCAGCAGTTATCATGTTGAGAAAAATAAATAGATAAATAAATAAATCATAAATAAATAAAATAAATGAATGAATTAAAAATGAATGAATGTTAAATAAATAATACATAATAAAAATAAAATAAATACAAAATACATATATTAAAATATATAAATAAATAAAAAATAAATGAATAATAAGTAATACATAACACATAAATAAATAATAAAATAAAATAAATGAAAATAAAAATACAAAATAAATAACAAACTACTTTTCAGAATTAAAAAAATAAATGATAAAAATAATTTCAAACAGTAGAATGGTATGCTCTATTGTTGTCACATGATCTCATATTGCATGTTCAATTCAATGAGTGGCATTCAGTTATCATCTTGAGAAAAATAAATAGATAAATAAATAAATAACAAAGTAAATTAATGAATTAAAAATGAATCAATGATAAATAAATAATAAAAATAAAATAAATGTAAAAATAAATACATATATTAAAATATATAAATAAAAATGAATGAATTCATTAAACATAAATAAAAGATATGAAAAATGAATAATAAATAATACATAAAGATACAAAATACATACAAAATATTTAAAAAAAAAAAAATATTTGAACAAAATTAAAATAATAAATAATTATATAAAAACAATCTTTTTATTTATTTATTTATTTTCCAAATAATGAATCAAAGAAGAAAATAAAAAATGCTAATATCACTTCCCTGTTCATCACATTGACAATGGAAGGTTAATGCAAGCTCATTGCATTGTGGAATATAGTATTCCATGCATTGTTGTATACTGCGCAAATGGTTGTTTGTGTATTCTGTGCATACAGGCAATTTGCATGCTGTGCACAGTATATACTGTTCGTACACAGTGGACAATACAATTTCCTAAATGAACTGTTTATGTCATTTTTAGCATAATAAATTATTTTTGACCATTACCAAAGCAGTGCATGCATATTCTTACTTCTGTAAGGAGAGGTTGAGTTTGTCTGTGCTGGATTTGATCTTATTCTGAGCCTCGAGGTGGTTCATGCTGTCAGTGCTGATGCCGTTGATGGACAGGACCAGATCTCCCACAGCCACTCCCGCTTTAGCAGCCTTTCCTCCATCCGTCAGCTGAAACCACACAGATAATGATAAAAACAACACAGTGACACATAGAGAAGCCTTCAAGTACAACATGGAGATTTTTTCAGTCTTATTGTTCAATAAATATATGCCACGAATTGATTGGGTTGCCCTTTTTTAAAAAATGTGAATAACAAAATACATCAAATTTAATGTTATTTTGACTTAGAATCTCATTTTTACTAAATAAGGCAACCCTGAACTTCAGGTTTTTTGTGGATGCAATTTCAACATACAGTATACCCTCCTTTTAAAAATGTGGGCTCTGTAAGATATTTTATTGTTTTTTAAAGAAGTCTCTTATGCTCACCAAGGCTGCATTTATTTGATCAAAAAAGCAATTAAAACAGTAATATTTGGAAAAATATTATTACAATTTAAAATAACTGTTTTCTATTGTAATATATTGTAGAATATAATTTATTTCTGTGATAAAAAGCAGAATTTTCAGCATCATTACTCCAGTCTTCAGTGTCACATGATCCTACAGAAATCATTCTAATATGCTCTTCTTATTATCAATGTCAAAAAACAAAATGTTTATGAAAACCATGATTTTTTCAGGATTCTTTGATGAATAGAACGTTCAAAAGAACAGCATTTATTTGAAATAAAGTATCTTTTGTAACATTATAAATGTCTTTACTATCACTTCTGATCAATTGAATGCATCCTTGCTGAATAAAAGCATTAATTAATCTTACTGACCCCAAACTTTTGAACGGTAGTGTATGTACAAATCAGAATTCAAATAAAAGTGACTAAAAACAGACATATATGCTGCGCTTTTGAACTTAGGTAAAGTTTCACTGTAAAAGCTTTAGGAAACAATAAGAGTATCAGTAAAAGGAGTCATGTAGAGATTTACTTCAAAGACAGCTGAGCTTTCAACAGTAAACAACTCAAGAGAAAAGTTCAGGTTTAGTGTAAAAAAAACAGTTAAAGTGGTCTGTAAATCCCAGCGGACGTCCCTGCGAACCTGAGGCCGGTGAGGATGGGCCAATTCAAATAGAATTAAAGAGAAGATAACTCTGAAATCCCAGCCTGATGCACAAGCGCTCTTCAATTATCACATGACCACCTCTTTAATAAGATTATCTTATATAAACACAAACCCTGCAGATGGCAGACATATGCGTTTATGTGTGCTCAGCTGTCTTTTATACGAGACACTCTAAACATTTGAGACTACATCTCATTTATCAATGTTTTGCAACAATCCTGCATGAAAGCCGCACTCTTTCTTGTGCACTCGAGAAAACATTTGTGCGGCAAAAATACAAGAACCTGGTTGAAAACATGTGGTACAAGTATGCAGCACTGCTAGTTTAATGCCGCAATAACACAAAAGCGTGCCGCGTTCTTTGATTCCTGTCATAACTTCTGTTTCCACTGGAGAGTAAACAGAAATAAAACACAAAGAGCATCTGAGAGCAATTACAGCACAATGGCACCCAAAGACACCGCGAATGCCGTTTTTCACGAAACCACAATCCCGACATAACTAAAGCAAAGCCAATTTGGAGGTGGAAACAAATAATTAACTTGCGAACACGTGTTTCGGGATTGTTTTTGAGCCATCGTGTGCGATTGTAAACGCTTCTTGGGCTTTCTCATTAATGCACTTGAGAACATGTGGCGTGTTAGTCTTTGATTTCATTCAGTTGCATGCTGTGCCCTCCAGGACAACAGCGGACACTACGCACACATAAACACACACAATGAACACATCTGAAATCAGGAAGTGAACAGAAGAAATTTCAAAAGAAAGGAAATGGGACCAATATGAGATCTGATGGTAGAACAAGAAGTGTGTGCGTGTGTGTGTGTGTGTGTGTGTGTGTGTGTGTGTGTGTGTGTGTGTGCGTCTGTGCGTTTAAGTGTGTGAATTTGCATTCAAAATGTATGTATGTTTAGCGAATGGGGTCAGGTCAGTTTTGCATTGTTCTGATTTATCCACAGGGCAACTCTGGTTTGAGTCTTTAAAGAAAAAATAATGCAGCCAAAATGAAAATTCATGCATTTATCCACTGACTTATAGATTTTCAGAACTTTATATGTAATTTAAAAAGCTGTTTAAATGTTTTTAATAATAATAATAATAATAATATAGTAATAATAATAATATTTAATATAATATGACAACAATGAAGTGACAACAATCTCTCTCTGAATGTGGAGAAGACGAAGGAGATTGTTGTTGACTTCAGGAGAGTGCGCACTCAGCATGCTCCTCTGTCCGTCAATGGTGTGACTGTGGAGAGGGTGAGCAGCACCAAGTT
>NW_015552762.1:184190-201430 GCF_001515605.1 Sinocyclocheilus anshuiensis | reverse complement strand
CACCAAGTCCACCAAGTCCCTGTGTGCACACAACTGATGCTGAGACTGAGCTAGTATGAGCCAGTCGTTGGGAATGCAACCGCCCTGTTCTCTCAGGGGAACAAAGGCTGCCTCCGCAACTTACGTGAAGACACGGGTCGACTAAATGAACTATAGTGTCCTGCACCCACTAGTAACAAAATATAAAAAATTATATTTGGTCTCTGAATCATTTTTGGTTTCACTGTATATCCTTCGGTTATTTTCACACTTAATTATGAGCAATCGACACTTAAAGCCAAACTATGCTTGCAAAGAAGAAAGCATAGTTCTATGTACATATAAAAGCATAGAAATTGGGTGATTCTTAGAATAGTTCACTCAAAAATACAAAATAAATGCTGAAAATGTACTCACCCTCAGACCAACCAATATGTAGATGAGTTTTGTTTCTTCATAAGATTTGGAGAAATGTAGCGTTACATCACTTGCTCACCAATGGATCCTCTGCAGTGAATGGGTGCCGTCGAATGAGAGTCCAAACAGCTGATAAAAAACATCACAATAATCCACAAGTAATCCACATCACTCCAGTCCATCAGTTAATGTCTTGTGAAGTAAAAAGCTGCATGTTTGTAAGAAACAAATCCATCACATGGATTTATCTTCAAACTATTGCTTTCGGCTAAAATATGAGTCCTCTATCCATAATATTGGTTTCTCCTGTGAAAAAGTCATCTCATCTGAATCAGGAGAGAAATACGCACAGATCAAGCATCGTTTACAAGCAAAAACAGTCCAAAACAGCTCTAAAGTTAAACTAATAAATGTTTGTGGATTTTGATGTGTGAGGACAACAGGGGATGGACTTTTTCACTGGAGGAATTCTTATTATGGATAGAGAACTTGAATTTTGGCCAGAAGCGATAGTTTAAAGTTAAAAACGTCTTAATGATGGATTTGTTTCTTACAAACACGCAGCTTTTCACTTCTGAAGACGTTAACTGATGGACTGGAGTGGTGTGGATTACTTGTGGATTATTGTGATGTTTTTATCAGCTGTTTGGACTCTTATTCTGACGGCACCCATTCACTGCAGAGGATCCATTGGTGAGTAAATTTTCAGCCAGTTTTAATTTTTGAGTGAACTATTCCTTTAAAGGAATCATTGGACCACAAAAGGAGATATTTAGCAAAAACTTCATACTGCTTTCTTCCATACAACATATGAATAAAAAATATTTTAAAAGAAATTCAATAGATATAAAATCTCATTCATGTTTTCTTCACGAATGCATTCAATTTCCCAATCACACCACAGCATATGTAAACCTGAAATATAACAGGTGGTGATTTTACACAGCGTAACCGTGATGTCACACCGCATACAGATGGTCTGCCACTCCAGCATCAGTGGTTTTACTGTTTCTGAAGGTGTTGAACGGCTGCTAGGTGAACAGTGAACAGAAGGTCCATTCAACTTCATAAATGACCCCCAGAGACACGCCGTCCCATTCAGTTAAACTAGGTGCGTTCATTAACTTTAATCTAAACACACATAAACTAGCTGTGAATACTCATAAAACTCCTTATGTGTGTGTATGAGATACGACGCGAGAGCTGTCGCAATCAATACTCCAAGCGGAACACAGTCTGTATATAGAGACCGGCCAAAACTGTCAAGAAACGTCACTGCTGAGAGAATGTGTGCGGTAATATTCCGATGAAGTGTGTGAGACAGATACCATTTGCTTTATTACGTTTACACTGAACAGATCAACGCAAATAATTAAGCCATGTGTTTGAAAAGTCAGACAGAGGGGCATTTCATTCAGTCTTGGATCGTAATGAATGGTTGTGTTTGTTTCTGCTGCTACACCAATATAGAAAATGGGTGATTATTCAATTAAAGGGAATTTTCCGTACCCTAAGATGATTTTATAAGGAAAAATAAATAGCAAATCACTAGTTTTAAAGAGAAGTTCTTGTTCAAATATTTAAGTATATTAAAGTTTTTTCATAAAAAAATATACAATTTTTTACAATTTTAATACTTTATTCAGCAAGGATGCATTCAATTGATCAAAAGTGACAGCAAACACATGTATAATGTTACAAAATATTTGTATTTCAAATAAATTAACTTTGAACTTTCTATTCATCAAAGAATCCTAGAGAAATGGATCATGGTTTCTACAAAAGTATTAAGAAGCACAACAGTTTTCAACATTGATAATAATAAGAAATGTTTCTTGAGCAGCAAATCAGCATATCTGAATGATTACTGTAGGATCATGTGACACTGAAGAAAATTCAGCTTTTCTTCACAGGAATAAATTACATTTTAAAATAAATTCAAAGAGAAAATTTATTTTAAATTGTAATAATATTTCACAGCTTACTGTTTTTACTGTATGTTTGATCAAATAAATGAAGCATTGGTGAGCATTAGAGACTTCTTTCAAAAACATTTTAAAAAAGAACATTTTTTGTCCTCAAACTTTTGAACAATTTTGGCCACTGAATGACCAATCAGAGTCAAGTACTCCAGAGCACTGTGTAATCAAATAGCATAAATGGCTGAATGAACGTTTGAGTTTGTTTCCTGCTTGTCTCACACTCACATATGGAATCTTACAGGCGCTTTGGGGAGATTTATAGGTGTATCTGGAAGCACAATCTCCTGACATGATGATGAGAAGCGGTACAGCTTGTACTTGAATGCCATGCCATTAATAATTCAGTGAAATGATTTCTGACATTATATCAGGTTTCAGGAGAAGCAGAGAAATCTGCATTACACTGTTTTCTCACAAGGGGCATTAAAATGGATCCAACAGATGCATGTTCTCTCCTGTGTGTGTATCTTTTATTTTATTTCAATTAACAAAAACGATTTTTGAACGAGTTTTAGTTTTAGGTAAAAATAACTATTGATTTGATTACAGTCCTAAAAATGTATTTTTGTGTTTCAGGTTTTTCTGGGCCAGCAAGCAATAACCTAGCACCCTAGCAACACCCCAACAACCACCCACAACATCAACCATAGCAACAAAAATATTCTGAACACCCTAGCAACCACCCACAACATTCTAGAAACAGTAAACCGCTAAACAACATTCGGAATACCTTAGAAACCACACAGTAACACCCTAACAACCACCAACAACATTCTAGAAACGACATACCATTAAACAACATTCTGAACACCTTAGAAACCACACAGTAACACCCTAGCAACCACACACAACATTCTAGAAACAGTATACTGTTAAACAACATTCTGAACACATTTACAACCACACAGCAACATCTTAGAAACAGTATACCATTAAACAAAATTCTGAACACCTTAGCAACCACACAGTAACACCCCAGCAATCACCAACAACATTCTAGAAACAACATACTGTTAAAAAAACATTCTGAACTCATTATCAACCACACAGTAACACCCTAGCAACCACCCACAACATTCTGGAAACAGTATACTGTTAAACTACATTCTGAACACCTTAGCAACCACTCAGTAAGATCCTAGCAACCACCCAAAACTTCCTAGCAACTGTATACTGCTAAAAAAACATTCTAAACTCCTTAGCAACCATGCACAAATGCCCTAGAAACCACTGACAACATTTTTCCTTAGCAACCACACAGTAACACCCCAGCAATCTCCAACATTCTAGAAACAACATACTGTTAAAAAACATTCTGAACACCTTAGCAACCACACAGTAACACCCCAGCAACCACCAACAACATTCTAGAAACAACATACCATTAAACAACATTCTGAACACCTTAGCAACCACACACAACATTCTGTAAACAGTATACTGTTAAACAACACTCTGAACTCATTAGCAACCACACAGTAGCAACTAGTGTTGTCAAAAGACCCGGTATTTCGTCAATTAGCATGTTTTTGTGTTTTGCTTTGGTACCGAAATTGGTACCGAGAACCGTGGATTTTCACTGGTATCGGTACCGAATACTGAAATTTTGGTACCGTGACAACACTAGTAGCAACCATTCTGAATACCTTAACAACCACACACAACATTCTATAAACAGTAAGTATACTGTTATACAACACTCTGAACTCATTAGCAACCACACAGTAACACCCTAGCAACCACCCACAACATTCTGGAAACAGTATACTGTTAAACTACATCCTGAACACCTTAGCAACCACTCAGTAAGGTCCTAGCAACCACCCAAAACTTCCTAGCAACTGTATACTGCTAAAAACATTCTAAACTCCTTAGCAACCATGCACAAATGCCCTAGCAACCACTGACAACATTATAGAAACCGTATACTCTTAAACAACATTCTGAACACCTTAGCAACCCCTCAGTAAGGCCTTAGCAACCACCCAAAACTTCCTAGCAACAGTATAGTGCCAAAAACATTCTAAACTCCTTAGCAACCATGCACAAATGCCCTAGCAGCAACCACTGACAACATTATAGAAACCGTATACTGTTAAACAACATTCGGAACACCTTAGCAACTACACAGGCAAATTTTGCTGGCAACCACAGAGAACAATCTAGAAACTATACACTGTTAAAAAAAACATTCTGAACACCTAGCAACCACTTAGTATCATCCTAGCAACCACCCACGCCATCCTCCTAGCTTCATTGTGGCAGGTTTTACACAGGCAAACACCAGTCACATTTCCTTCAATCCTAGAGAGAGAAAGACAGACAGAGAGAAAAAAAATCTCCATGATGGTATCAGATGGTAGAAGTACAGAAAGAAAGAAACAGACACTGAAACAGAACACACACCCAGCTGTGATCCTGTGTACTGACACTAACCAGAACATAGCAGCAGCTCCAAACCACAGTCTTATAAAGCCTAGTTTAGACCAGATCCTTGTATTAAATCCCACCATAAACCAGAACTTAGAATATTAAATCTCTGAAAAGCTGGCTGAGGTACAGCGAGGTCCAAACCAACCCAATCTCACTGCTAAATTTCCCACCGCTTTTCACACAAAACAAAAAAAATCAGTCACACTCCCACAACCTCAGACCTGTCCGCGTCCAAACCCAACACACTCCCCCCAAACGTTTATTTACAGTCTAAACCTGTCCCAGCGCCCCGTCCTGTCTGAAATCAGCACAAACACTCGAAGAAATACTGCATCTGCAACCTACAAGTTCCTGCCAAAAAAGCTGCAGCTTCATCCTCACGGCTTAAACGCTTGACGGCCTGCAGAGGACCTCGGAGAAAGCAGCTAATTTTACCATGGCATGAACTGGAACATTCTCATTTTATCTTATCATCGATGAAAAGTTTGTCACCCACATATGCGCACTCCTCTGGAGATGATGTCATGAGAGATGCAAGACCAATCTTGAAGCAGCAGGTCTGTTTTAAGTAGTTAAACTACAGTTGCTTTGCTAACAGAAATGATTACATGGCCCTCTACACTCTTAAAAATAAAGTTTGTGATGGGGGTTTTCGCACTGATGCCATAGAAGAACCATTTTTGGGTCCCCAAAAGAACTTTTCAGCGAACAGTTCTTAAAAAGAGCCTTTTATTTCTTTGTTGAAGGACATTTTAAAAATCTGAAGAATCTTTTCCACTTTAAAGAACCTTTTTTAACATCCATGGAACTTTAAAGGTTCCATGGATGTTAAATCTTAATTCTCAGTGGTGGACAATAATGAAGTAGTTTTACTTCGTTACTGTACTTAAGTACATTTTTCAAGTATCTGTACTTTAGTGGAGTAGTTTTATTTTGAGTAACTTTTACTTTTACTTCACTACATTCCAAAGCATAAGATCGTACTTTTTACTTCACTACATTTCATAAAAATTATCGTTACTCCTTATATCACGTGCTCCGAGACGCAGAAGCGGTGTCTGATTCATCATGAACGAACTGATTCTTTTCAATGAACCCGTTAAATCGGTTCGCAAATCGCACCAAACGATTAATTCACGAATTGGAATGATCCGATTGCAGCTGTTCTCGAGTCGACAACTCACTGGTTCAAATGAACCCTTTGGTGCGAGTCTCCAGTGAACTGAATTCACAAGTAAGAACCGGGAGATCTTGTGAGAGAGCGCGCACGCGTCTGATGCTGTTAGGATCTGTACTTTTACTCAAGTACTTGATTTGTGTACTTCGTCCACCACTGTAAATTTTTTATGAAATCACTGATGCCAAAAAAAAGAACCATTGTTTTTAAGAGTGTAGAATACTTGATTCTGACTGGTCACTCTCTGCAGACTGCTGTCAATTTTATTTTTATTTTTTTTGCATAATTACTGCTAAACTGTATAATTTTAGAGCTGTGCTAGTTACATATCTCCAGTATCACCCCTTAAGATTAATTTTAATAATGAGATTAATTTTAATAATGAACCTATGCATTATTCCTTACTCAGGATTAATCCAATCAATTTATGGAGGAAATATATTTTTAATCGCGCTACAATGAAATTTAGTCTGAATTACACATGAGAGCAGTATTTATCTGGCACAAATACAATGACGATCTTAATGGGTTACTGCATCAAAGTAGCGATCCAAATGAATCAATTTTTTTAACCTGTTTACTGAAATATGGTAAAATTAATCAAAATTCTGAATGCTGTCTGAGAAAAGGTACTAGTAATTTTCTGGGTAAAGCAAATGTGAAAAATCAATACAGAAAATTCCTTTATATTCAAACACAGTTCACTGCCTCCTATTTTTTGCAGACTTTTTAATAGTGTACTTACACTAATTGTTGGAAAAATGTTGCTAGAAACACTGGAAAGACTATATTATTTTGTAAACAGCTGAGCTACTGTCTCAATACTGACAGATGCAGAATACTTACTTCCCAACAATACTGAGGAGAGACGAGAGGACTGTAAATCACAGATTTATGATATGTCCAGCTGACGGCTGCGCTCCCAGATTTTACTGAGGATCTGAAGTTGAAATAACATCTTTTATGGAGTGTGAGTAACGTCTGTAGTGGGATCCGAGAGAGCTCTCACTCTATTGATAAAATATTTTCACTGGCTTCCCATACAAAGCGTTCTAAGCCACGAACCAGACCTACCAGCAGCCAGAAGAGCCACAACATCACAAACTCTAATGTGAAGAATAACTGTCTGATTAAAAAAAATTAATACGAAATTGTCCAATGCATATATTTTTATACTTGAATGCACATCACATTGCTAAAGTGACTTACGAGCTTGTAACACTATGAGATCCAATGAGACCAAATAAGATCCAAATGAATGATATTAAAGAGAGAAATAAATAAATACATGAACTATTTTTATTTATTTTTTAATTTTTATTTTATTTTAATACTTTTATTATTTTTAAATAATTGTTTTAAAACTAAATAAAATAATGAAATAAAAATATTAATAAAATTAAAATATTTGATTTTGTTTAAATTTATTCATTTTATTTGAAAATAAAATAAAATAATAAAATAAATTAAAATAACCCTGTAAAAATAGCTTGTAAAACACAACAGCACAATTAAAAAAATAAATAATGACAAATACCGAGAGGGAGAGGGGAGGACAGAAGAAAAGAGGGAAGAGTCTGGAGAGGGGGAGGGAAAGAAAGAGAGCGAGGCAAGGAAAATCAATCAGAAGGTCATTTACATCACTCCTCTGCCAGATGGCATTGTGGGAATAGCTGTCATACATTGGCAGCCCAAACGGCTGTGTGACATACGTGCATCTGAGCGAGTGTGTGTGTGTGTGTGTGTGTGTGTGTGTGTGTGTGTGTGTGCATGAGAGAGATACTGTAGATAGAGAGAGGGTGGAAGACTCATTAGGAAATAAAAAGTATCAACAGGTGGAAAGGAAAGGTTACATAGATCATTTAACAGATGAATAAATGAGATAAATATTCAGGGGGGAGCAGGGTAAGCTGTAAGTTTGTCCTGTAGTCAAGAGGAAATGAGATGGAGGTAAAACTAAGAATCTTAAATATATCTGCTATCAAGTGACAGAAGAAAGTGCCTATAAATATATAGACAGAAACATGCCTTTTTAAAATAAGTGGTCCACATTAGGGGTATGTTGTAATATATGAATACAGAAAACACAATTACATTTACGCATTTGGCAGATGCTTTTATTCAAAGTGACTTGCACTGCATTTAAGCTATACAGCTTTTTAGTTCATGCATTCCCTGGGAATTGAACCATTGGTTTTGCGAGTGTCATACTCTTCTATTAGAGCTACAGGAACAGAGTAAAAGCTAAAAAAAAAAAGTTTTAGAATGCACAATTACATTGTTTGCATCTTTTCTTTGCATAAACCTGTAAAGAACATTTTTAAAAGTGAGAATATTTTAATTGCACAATTAAATTGCAATTTTATACTAATATTTGTAAGTTTTTATGGCATATATATAAATTACCCCAAAGCATCATAAACCCTTTACCTACTGATATTATTCTGAGATAAATGCTTAATTATTTAATAATTTATCATTAATTTTTACCCAAATAATTTTAATGGTTTTATTCAGCGCCAATTTACCAACATGTATGAGATATACACTACTGTTCAAAATTTTGGGGTCAGTTAGATTTTTTTAAGAAATTAATAGTTTTATTCAGAGAGGATGCATTTAATTATTTAAAAGTGACAGTAAAGACATTTATAATGTTACAAAAGTTTTCCATTTCAAATAAATACTGTTCTTTTGAACTTTCTGTTCATCAAAGAATCCTGAAAAAAAACATGTATGACGATAATAATAAATGTTAAGCTGCAAATCAGCATATTATAATTATTTCTGAAGGATCATATAACTAAATAAAATATTTTAAATTGTAATACTGTTTCACAATATTACAGTTTTTATGTATTTTTGATCAAATAAATGCAGCCTTGCTAAGCATTACAGAATTCTTTCCTGGATAAATATAATTTGTTCCGACACATTACTGACATGCAAAAAATATTTTTTCTCATATGTATCTCTCAATCACAGGCAGCTGCAAATGATGGGCCTTTTCTAAAAATATGATCACATTATAAACACTGTGCACAGTTTTAAAACAGCTTACCCTGCTCTCCCCTATACATAATGACGAGGTCAAAAGTAACATAAAAATAGACAAAAAGAGAATAAAGAGGGGAACGAGAGATCATTAAAGGGTACAGATGGTGTCGGGGGGTCAGAAGGGGTGTATCATGTTTGAATGAGTGTGTGTTTGTACTCACCCGTGAAATGGAGAGAGGCATGTTGAAGTCTTTCCCCCCCTGCAGTCTGAAGCCCCATGGAGCCGGACCCTGTAACACCACACTGTATTTACCACTCATAGCTGTCTGATATAAAACACACCCGCAGAGGCTGCCAAACACTCAGAAAGTCCTCACAGAATGCCCTGAAAAGACAGACAGAGAGAGAGAGAGAGAGAGAGAGAGAGAGAGAGAGAGATGTGTTCAGTCAGACACTGTTGAAAAAGCATGTGATTTAAAACTAGATTTTTACTTTTTCTAAATAAAATGTGAGTGGAAAAACCCAATGCTAGGAGGTTGCCAAGGCATTTCTATGCAGTTGTTAAAGTGTTTTTTACTTGCAAAAACCTGTTTTACTTGAAGGTAAGTTTTAGTGCTATGGGTTAGAAGTTAGAAGAAATAGAGATGCTTGCCTTATGAAACACAGCTAATGAAATTTAGTAGCAGAAAGCAGTATAAAAGTCACATTTAAAAAAAAAAAAAAACATGCTCAGTGTCATTTAAAAAGTTGGTTTTTGGTTGTATATATAGCACCATTCAAAAGTTTGGGGTTGGTAAGATTTTTTAAATGTTTTAATGCTCACCAAGGCTGCATTTATTTGGTCAAAATACAGAAAAAAAACAGTAATATTAGGAGATATTATTACAATTTAAAATAACTGTTTTAAAAAAATAAAATATATTTTAATATATTTTAACATGTAATTTATTCCGGAGATGCAAAGCTAAATTTTCAGCATCATTACTCCAGTCATCAGTATCACATGATCCTTCAGAAATCATTCTAATATGCTTATTTGCATTAGCATTTATTATTATTATCATGGTTGAAAACAGTTATGCTGCTTAATATTTTTGTGGAAACTGTAAAGTTCAAAAGAACAGCACTAATTTGAAATAAAACTCTTTTTTAACATCATAAATGTCTTTACTGTCACTTTTGATCAATTCATTGTATCCTAACTGAATAAAAGTATTAATTTCTTTAAAAGAAAAACAAACTTTTGAACAGTACTGTACTGTCAAACAACAAACTGTCAAATAATACAATATGCGTAAGTTAACATGCATTTAACAAAGCTAAAGTGAAGTAATCATTCTGCATATGTTAATCAGACAAATTTACCTTCAAAAAGCAACAATCTTGACAAAAAGAAACACAAACTCCTTTGCAATGCAGGTCTAAAGGTCCAACACCAAATGATCCACACAGACAGCAGACTGCCCATTTATACCCATCTATCAGAGGGCGTGTGTGAATTTTGGGGGTTGGGATGGGGGTGCTAGGCTTACACGCTAATATTTAGGGAACAGACCCTAGACGTGCTGCCAAATATTAAGGAGGAACCATCATAAAGCCACCAGAACCTAAAACAAAGGTCCTGAGATTAGACGATTAGGATCAGACGCTGGAATGTTCCACGGGTCAGATGTGTCCCGTCATCGGCACATTTCAAGAGGGAATGCTTTAGCCTGCCAGTATCTCTGTCTACTGTGTCTACTGCTCATATCGTCCAATAATTCGTCATGGGAAAAGAGTAAGACTGCTGTAAACACTGGAATAAAGATGAGATTCACATGTGATCCATGCTGTCATCACGCATTATGCAGAATGCTCCTCATCTGCTATCATTAAGACAAATGTCACTCTTATTAAACAAACCCAAATAATGAAAAAAATTATAATGTTTATATTATGTTGTATTGTACTGTGTTGATCATGCCTGGGTACTGTTGCACTGCAATTTTCCATTTGGTATAAATTGGATGGATGGATGGATGGATGATAGAGAAATGGATGGATGGATGGATGGTTGGTTGGTTGGATAGATGGATGGATGGAAAGATAATAGAATAATGGATGGATGGATGGATGGATGGATGGTTGGATAGATAGATAGATAGATAGATAGATAGATAGATAGATAGTTTGTTTGATTGATTGATTGATTGATTGATTGATTGATTCACTGCATCATGGTGGAGGCCTAACACCATTAACCAAGTATGATACCAATGATAAGAGCATATAAATAAGAGTACCATACAGCCCTAATACAGTAAAAAGTGAACAGACAGTGTTTAAAAAGTGCAGTCCACATGTTTACATATGTTTATTACAGTGACTTTGAATTACCTAAAGTAGTGTGGTAAAGCAACAGATTTGTTTTTATATTTCTGCAATCTACTTTAGTTTGTGTGATTTGTTTCTGACTTTCATATTAATGTTTACACCAGGCTTATTTAAACATAATTATTACATGCTTACAAGGTTGGAAGTTCAACAAATCAGTCAATGTACTGTGATTGTAGTTGTTAAATAAAAATGTCATTCATATCAATTCATGCATCACCTAATTTCATCGTAACATATAGGCCTGGCCTACAGAAAAGAACATTTATGTTTAATCTGTCTAATAGTGTGTTGGGCATACTATACAATGATTTATAGCTTGTCTTTGTTGAATAATACAGAACATAAAGAGCTTTAAAAAATAATTGCATATTAAATCGCAATCGCAATATTGGTAAAAAAAAATCGCAATTAGATTATTTCCCAAAATCGTTCAGCCCTACTGTTAATAGTGTTCATCGTCTGTTTGATTACGTCTTTGATTGATTTTTCCGTACATTTCTGCCATATGTACATTAACTGACAGTCACCACTGATAAGCTACCACTAAATATTGTAGAAACTTAATTTGCTGTAAAGTTGCTTTGCAACGATTTGTATCATGAAAAGCGCTATACAAATAAACTTGAATTGAATTGAATTGAATGGTTGGTTGGATAGATGGATGGATGGATGGATGGATGGATGGATGGATGGATGGATGGAAAGATGATAGAATAATGGATGGATGGATAGATGAAAGAGGAATGGAAGGATGGATGGATGGATAGATTGAAAGATGAAAGGAATGGATGGATGGATGATAGAGAAATGGATGGATGGATGGATGGAAGGATTAAAAAATGATAGAGAAATGGATGGATGGTTGGATAGATGGATGGATGGAAAGATGATAGAATAATGGATGGATGGATGGAAAGATGAAAGGAATGGAAGGATGGATGGATTGAAAGATGAAAAAGGAATGGAAGGATGGATGGATGGAAAGATGAAAGAGGAATGGAAGGATGGATGAATGGATGGATGGAAAGATGAAAGAGGAATGGATGGATGGATGGATGGATGGAAAGATGAAAGAGGAATTGATGGATGGATGGATAGATTGAAAGATGAAAAAGGAATGGAAGGATGGATGGATGGAAAGATGAAAGAGGAATGGAAGGATGGATGGATGGAAAGATGAAAGAGGAATGGATGGATGGTGGGATGGAAAGTTTGAGAGATGATAGAGGGATGGATCATCTATCTATCTATCTATCTATACTACAGCACATTTATTGGCATGCTGCCAGTCAGGGTGGAGAGGAACGGGATGTGAGTTCAGAGCTGGACAATGGACAGGTGATTATTAATCATATATTAATCAAGGAAATTTTTCAGCAACAAAGTCTGAATACAATGAGAAGCCAGTCAGTCCTCAGGCAGTCTGGGGATCATTCATCTGACCCAGATCTAATATCAATAGTTTAAAACTCATCACACTCCATGTGTCCATCTCTCTCTCTCCACACACACACACACACACACATCACATACATGCATCTATTGCCACAGAAGTCCAGCAATACACAATAAGGAAATCACATTAGTGACATATGATAAATGATCTATGCGAACACACACAATAGAGCGTTCAGAGGCACGCTGAGTGACGGCAGTAAGTAGCTTTAGGCTTGAGTGAGAACAGCTGAGACCAAAGCCAGAAAAATACAAACTGCCTGAGTGTGTGTGTGTGTGTGTGTGTTCATAATAGCTGTCGGATTAAGTGCTTCTCTAGTTTACAGTTTTCTCCAACAACATGCGTTATAGATCCAGTGACTCCAGTGGGAGACACAAGGAAAACAGATTGCTGCTTTGTGTTGTTTCTACTGGCCGCTGGTTTTAGATTATCTGATTCATTAGCATTACAAAGAGATTTAACTACATTAACCACATATAAGTTACCATTATAGTGTGTGTGTGTGTGTGTGTGTGAGACATTTCTAAATAAAAATATCTTACACATGAACACAAAGAAACTGTCTGGCTGTATGCGATTTCACACTAATCTAATTTAATCCCAATCTGTCTGCACTAAATCATGCAATCACACCAGACTAGAAACTAATTCAGTCGTTGGATGCCTGCTGACAACACTTTCAAACCTGGAACTCTAATTGCATAGAAAAGATGTTAGGTATCATTCATGTCCGGAGCACAAACACTGTAAAACGGGTTACACACTGAAGTTAAATACTTGGAGTTCGGTTTGGAGTTTGTTCAAATCTTTATATAAGAGCAAGAGTAATAATAATGCTTGACTTTTTAAACACTACTAAGAAGTAAATCCCCAAAAGGCGCTAGTTCCTGGAACAGTGAGCAGATCTTCACAAGGACCAATCAATGTTCTACATGCTAAAAATAAATAATGAAACCGTGTCTGTGCATCTGAGCATCTGCTTGCTGTGCGTAAATGTGAAAGAGTCAGTGACCACAATGACACACACATACCATTTCATACAAAAAATGTAAGTACACACTAAACTGGCACATTTTATAAAGCCAAACAAACATTGCAAAGAAGCTAGAAACAGTTCATCCAGAAAGTTAAAATAAGACTTAAAATAAGTTAAAATAATAATTCTTTTTTATAAGTTCAGTTTAAAAAAAGCTAAATAAATACAAGAACAAATATTTAATTTATGGTTTATACCAATTATAAATATGTCCAGGAAAATATGTGTAAAAAAATAAAAAAATAAAATAAAGATTTAATGTAGTCAGATTGATTTAGTCATATCAAATAATAATTCTGACTTTTAAAAAAACATATAAAAATAATAAACATTTTTAGGTTACCTATCCAAAAAAGATAACATCTGAATGAAATTAAGCACTGTACAGAAAAGATTCTGCAAAACAGCTCATTTCATATCACTAATGTATCATTAAATCACCAATACATGCATTTTTTATATATGGTAATTTGGTGATGTTTAAATCATTTTTCTCATCTGCGCTCATCCAGAGGGGGTGAAAACAGACATCGACCGCAGCCTGAATAACATATGACGTCCCCCAATCCATATGGGGCCCCCTGAGACATCAATGAGACATTACAGCTCCTGAAGAACACTACCAAATGCTAATCGCGTTTACTGTTGGTTTCAGTTTATTCTCACCATTTCACACTCAACATTTACTCCATTTGTTATGGATATTATTAAGTGACTTGTAGGCATGCCATGTCAACACAAAGAAGAATTTTGCTAAACTTTTAAACATATTTTAAAGATAAATATATGTTTGTTTAAACATGTCTAAACATATGTTACAAACAAATAAAAATTTAACTGCATTTATTGCATGCATTCATTAATTTCATCAGTGAATATCAGTGTAGGAATATTAGTTTGGTTCCAAAAAATCATTCAAAACTCTCATGAATTAGTATAACTAAATAACCAATGTCATCATATTTTTCTAGCTGTTGATTAAAGTAAACACATACACACACACCATCATGCATCACTAGAAGACATAAATATAATGAAAGAAGATAAAAACCAAAGGGTTGAACTGTGTTCCTAAAATAGGGAATCGGGTTGAGACAAGTTGTCACATTTATAAAAGTACATGCTGCTCATGAGTTGTATCTGTTCTTTTGAACAAAACAATTATGTGTTATTTATTTGTTTTTCAAAATTGTCTTACTGTTTACATTTTGCTGGAAAGCATTTAAGCCATTTTAAATGCAGAAAGTTGCGGGGAAAATTTCTTTTTGTTACTTTAGATAGTGTTTCACATTTTAAACAAACGTATTCTTCTCAAATCGGTGCCAATAAACGGCAAGTGCTATAGTGACAACTTGCCCCGGTCTCCTACACACTAAAAAAATATTTCACTGAAATACATTTAAATTCATTCATGATTCGCGTGGCTGTACTGCTACGACGGTTTTAAAGTTTCTCCTGTCTTGCGTCACGTGATGAGCTCGCGCTTACCTGTGTGTGCAGGTCTGAAGATGAGTCGCGTGGGTCGCGTCGCGTCGCGTCTGTGCGGATGAAGCGGCGCTGCGAGCTTCATGGTATCCTCCGCAAGTGACGTCATCAAACATGGGCTGGACCTGTAGAAAAACTAATAATTACAAAGACCTTCCCGCATCCCACATAAAACCCTTTTTTAACTTTATATGGACGCTTATTGTATTGTGTACTACTATTATGTAGCCAATATATTGTCCAAACAATAAAGCTATGTAATAAAATCAAATATTTATACTTACATTTGAATTGATATGTCATAATGTACTGAAGAAAAATCACTCAAATAAAAAATAACATAAAATAAAAATAAAAACACTTCAGTGTATGGTTCATACCTATTATAAATAGCCTAATGTCCTGGCAAAGTTGTGACAAAATAAAAAAATAAAATATATATAAATAGAAAGATTAAAATAAAAACTCAAATTCAATAAATAGCTGAATTACAATTTTTTATATATTGTACTGATAAAGTTATGTAAAAAAAAATGCAAAATTAATCAAATATCTGAACTCAATGTATTGTTATGAATATAATGTATTGGCAAAATGTGAAAAACTAAAATGAAATTATAAAATAATTTAATTTAAATGTATAGTTGAATGACATTTCACAAAATATTTAATTTATTTGATATATTGTACTGATGCAAACTAAACGAAACAAAATGTGGTTTATGTGAATTATAAATATAATGTCCTGGCAAAGTTGTGTAACACTTAAAAAATATTAATGAATATTAAAATATTAAATATTAACATAAATATTAAAATAGTAACTATTCAATATATCACTGATTTTTTTATATATAAAAAATTTTATGTAAAAAGTTTATGAAATAGCAAAAATTTATAAAATAACTTAAATTCCTTGTATTATTATTAATATAATGTCCGGGCAAAATTGTGTAAAACATTAACAATTATTTAATATAGTCCAATTAAATGACAAATTAATATTTCTGAATTTAAAACAACAACAACAACAACAAAACAGTTCATTTAGATGATAGTACATGACGCATATTTTTAGATTACCTGTCAGAAATTGTTTTACAGTGTTGTTTTAAAAGCAAAGAGCTGTGATTTAAAAAAATGAATAAAGAAATACAAATGTTGATGTAGTAGAGAAAAGGGTGAAGGTTTACATGTGTGGGAAAAGTGATACTGCATACTGAATCACTCAGGTATGTATTAATGATGAAACCCAACTAACCTCTCCTTCATCGAGAGATACAGTCATTACTGCACAACATAGTACCTAAATCATACAGGCCCTGTCTGGCCTTCCCCTCCGCTCCATCCACAGGACGACAGCTTTTACAAAGACTGCAGACTGTTTAAAAGTTGAAAACCCCATACAGACAGTCTAAAAGCATGTGCATTGATGTTAATGGGGGCTAAATAGGATGTAGTGTAAACACAGACCATGCCAATGCATAAAGAAGCTATTATTAGCATCTGTACAAAGAATGGGAATCAATAATGTATTCTAGTTCAAACTATCCTCTAGAAAAAAAGCAGTGTGAGTGATTAGAGTTTATTTTATGGGCTAATGCACTCATAAAGCAACAGAGACAAATGAGGGGGCTGTTTAAAAATCAATGTGCTCTAAATGCGTCAAATCTCTATGAAGTACAGGCTAGTCTTACAGATATTAAGGTACTTGACATTGAGACAATATGCCATTTACTTAAAGGGATAGTTCACCCAAAAATGAAAATTCTGTCATCATTTACTCACCCTCATGTCGTTCCAAACCTGTATGAGTTGCTTTCTTACGTTGAACACAAAAGAAGATATTTTGAAGATTGCTCGTAATCAAACAGTTGGTGGTTGCCATTGACTTCCATAGTA
>NW_015552762.1:173504-183208 GCF_001515605.1 Sinocyclocheilus anshuiensis | reverse complement strand
ATCAAACAGTTGGTGGTTGCCATTGACTTCCATAGTATTTTTTTTTCCTACTATGGAAGTCAATGGCAACCACCGTTTGATTACCAGCAATCTTCAAAATATCTTCTTTTATGTTCAACATAAGAAAGCAACTTTGAGAGAATTTTCATTTTTGGGTGAACTATCCTTTTAAAGCAGGGGTGCCCAAACTTGGTCCTGGAGGGCCGGTGTCCTGAAGAGTTTAGCTCCAACCCCAATTAAACACACCTGAACCAGCTAATCAAGCTCTTACTAGGCATAGAAACTTCCAGTCAGGTGTGTTGAGGCAAGTTGGAGCTAAACTCTGCAGGACACCGGCCCTCCAGGACCGAGTTTGGGCACCCCTGCTTTAAAGTCAATCAATTCTGCATTAAAGACAATCTGTGAACCATTTACACCAGGGCTGTCCAAACTCGGTCCTGGAGGGCCGGTGTCCTGCAGAGTTTAGCTCCAACTTGCCTCAACACACCTGACTGGAAGTTTCTATGCCTAGTAAGAGCTTGATTAGCTGGTTCAGGTGTGTTTAGGGTTGGAGCTAAACTCTGCAGGACACCGGACCTCCAGGACCAAGTTTGGACACCCCTGATTTACACAGTGGTTGCATGAGATGCGGCGTCCTCTGCTGGATGAATGATGAAAATGAAGCTCTGTGTCTTCTAGGTCGATATTTGGACATTTCCATGGTAATGCCAACAGTATATTTATATGAATATGATATAAATTAATTACGTGAATTTTTGTCAATTACCAATTTTTTGTTTAAAAAAAAAGAGAGTTACTAAAGACTTACATCATACTTATTTGTGGAAATTGCTAAGTAGTATATATACTGTATATAGACTAATTGACTAAACCAATATATCACTAAGTGGGGACTTTGGCAACAAATATTAGTTTGTAGTTATTGCCAAAAAAAAAAAAGTTCAACAAAGCTAAATAATACACAGAAAAAAAACTTTGGTGGTGAAATACTTTTCAAATTGCTAATAAATATCACAAAGAATTACAAAGAATCAGCAAGTAACACATTTAATTAAACATTGAAGTTAGAAGTAGAAAGAAATAGTATTTTCCTGTAAAAAATACCCCATAAATCTTTGTTTTATTTACAACTTCAAAAAATCATTCAAATAAAAAAAAAACAGTCTTCAATTTTGTAAGTTGCTTTAGATAAAAGCTGATGAAACAAATACATGTACTTTTTGGTCATTAAAATAAGTATTTTTTGTTAAATAAAACCTTTTTATAATGTATTGAATATATACAGATTCCATTTTTAAAATGGGAAAGTATTTAAAATCTAAATATTATAGTATATTAGACAGCAAGAAAAATAAACAGATTTTATTTTCTCCCACAACACTGAGCAATAAACACCACAACATCACTTTCTTATAAAAGCTGTGTGTCAGTGTGTGTGGAAAAACTGTCCTGATCCATGAGGTTAATGTGTGCGAAGAAGGAAAGGAAGATACAAATATATTATATTTATAATTTCTTTTGACAAAAAAATATCAGTTGTCAATAAAAACAAATCATGATTAATAGTCATACACACAAAAAAATAAAAAATAAATAAAAATACCTACCTCTAAAAAGGTAATTTCTCATTTACACTGAACCAAAGCCTAAAACGTACCAAAGTTACCTCAAACTTGAATGTTATTAAAGGGATAGTTCATCCAAAAATGAAAATGTGATGTTTATCTGCTTACCCCCAGGGCATCCAAGATGTAGGTGACTTTGTTTCTTCAGTAGAACACATATGATGATTTTTAACTTTAACCGTTGCAGTCTATCAGTCGTATAATGCATGGCAATGGTAACAAAATCTATGAGTAAAAAAAAACATGCACAGACAAATCCAAATTAAACCCTGCGGCTCGTGACGACACATTGATGTCCTAAGACACAAAACGATCGGTTTGTGCCAGAAACCGAACAGTATTTATATCATATTTTACCTCTAATACACTAAAAATCATAATTTGTGTTCTACTGAAGAAACAAAGTCACCTACATCTTGAATGCCCTGGGGGTAAGCAGATAATCATCAAATTTTCATTTTTGGATGAACTATCCCTTTAAGCTGCTGCAAGCACCGATGTTTCCTTCATGAAATGCACATCTAGTTAGAACATGAGTTTATTTAACAGTCTCACAGGCTCAGATCAGTGCTGGCTGGTTCATGTGAGAAATCTCTCCGTAGTCTCGAGTAGCTCTGCTGGGCAGTTTATGTTTGTGTGGTCAAACATTATATCCTGACAGTGAGATCCAGACCTTTCTTCTCTTACTGTATCTTCTCTCATGTTGCTCTCTGAAGCTGGACTGATGATGATTGTGGGAGCATCCGGGGAGCAACTAGGGTTAAATGAGAGGTCAGAGGTCATATCGTCACTCCCGCTCTTCTTAGTGTAAATGACCGTAGGTGCTGTTGCCATGGCGAGGGAACCGGAGATGAGATCTCGCTCGCATAGACTGAACGACTCTCTCATCTGTACTGAAGGCTACAGAACACAAACACACTTGGTGATTGGTTGAATGACTGAATATGTACATTCTTACTGTACATTCATTTGGAACTCTATTTAAAGGAATAGTTCACCCAAAATTGAAAAATTATTGAAAATGTACTCACCCTCAAGACATCCAAGATGTAGATGGTTTTGTTTCTTCATTGTAACATATTTGGAGAAATGTAGCATTACATCAATTGCTCACCAATGGATCCTCTGCAGTGAATGGGTGCCGTCAGAATGAGAGTCCAAACAGCTGATAAAAACATCACAATAATCCACAAGTAATCCACACCACTCCAGTCCATCAGTTAATGTCTTGTGAAGAAAAAAGCTCAATGTTTGTCATAAAATGAGTCTTAAAATGAGTCCTCTATCCATAATTTTGCTTTGACTAGGAAAAAAGTCATCTCATCTTAATCAGGAGAGAACGATGCACAGATCAAGCACTGTCTACTTGCGAAAACAGTTATAAACAAACATATTGGTGAATTTAGATGTGAGAGGACAACAGGGGATGGACTTTTTCAGGAGTTATTATGGATCATGAACTCGTATTTTGGCCAGAAGAGATGATGTAAAGTAAAAATGCCTTTATGAAGGATTTGTTTCTTACAAACATGCCGCTTTTCACTTCACAAGATGTTAACTGATGGACTGGAGTGGTGTGGATTACTTGTGGATTATTGTGATGTTTTTATCAGCTGTTTGGACTCTCATTCTGACGGCACCCATTCACTGCAGAGGATCCATTGGTGAGCAATAATGCTACATTTCTCCAAATCTGTTCCCATGAATAAACAAACTCATCTATATCTTGGATGGCCTGAGGGCAAGTATATTTTCAGCCAATTTTTAAGTGAAATATTAATGTTTCAGTGTCAGTGAATTAAACCTCACCTTCTCTATCAGCAGTGAGGAGCATTTGAGGATCTGCTGTCTAGAAGAGTCTCTAAATTACACTTTAGACAAGTTGCGCCTGTTCTCCATCAGGTCCAGCTCCACTTCTCCCATTACCTGCAATCTCACACACACACACACACACACATACACATACACACACACACACACACACACACACACACACATAAACACACACTCTAAAATATAGACCCATAATGAACCAGCACCTTATTCAGCAACTGAAAGTGTTTGATAATAGCGGTGTTACTGAGATAAAGTGAGCAGTATTCAGCTGGTCATGTGATCTCAATATTTTAGACCCAGGATATGAATGGAGTCTCATCTGAGTTGTAGAAACTCAAGCCTACAGATGGACCTTTCTACCGTACCATAGCACTGGAGCCGCTGGTGAAGGTTGTGTGGAGTTTGTTCTTGGAGACTGATGACTGTCTGCTGACACTGTTGTCCTGGAATGAGGCGTCGCTATTGGTGGAGGACGTGAGACAGTCCTTCTGAACGCGAGACAGGCAGGACAAACCTGGGACCTTCTCAGCTAATGTGGCTCTGCAGAGAGACAGATGAGCAAATGTCAATGCTGTGAAATAGGCTTCCTATACAATTAGCTTTTTGATTATTTCATTTATTATTTTATTTATGATTTTTTTAAGTCATATTTGTATTATTCTATAGAGAAAGCAACTTTTTTGCTATATATAAAATTTGATTAAAAACGGTCCAAAAAACATCATTTGTTTAAAATAGAAATCTTTCGTGACATTATAAATGCTGACTTTGAAACATTATATATGATACTTTTGAACATTATATATTATACTTTTGGAAATTATATTTAATATACTTTTAAACATTATATACATATTTTTGAACATTATATGTTTGAAATTTGTATTATGCGCCATACATTTTTAAATGCCTTTTAAGTTATTCATAATTTTTTTTTTTTTTTTACTTTTTTTTTAGTTCACATAAATGTGACCAATGTTTTTAAAACGGCATAATTAAAAATTATACAAGAATTTTAAAACTTATATATAATAAATATTAATTATTACAATGTTTTTACAATTGGTTGAACCCATGCATATATATATATATATATATATATATACACAAATTAGTTAACTTTCTGCTAACCATTTGTATTTATTTTTTGATCATATATTTTACATGAAGCGTGCATGATTGTGTATTTGTTTGTTTTATGATCTTTTTACCTGTATTTGGTGTGAACTATGGCATATATGAAAGGGTTGTAGATGGCAGATGATTTGGCGATGACCGCCGGCAGCGTTTTAGAGTAGGGCGTGAGGATGTTTGCATGCCTGAGAAACAAAGGGAAAAACAGTTACTTTTGAATGCATGTAGGTCATTCAAAAAATTCAAGTGCAGTGCTGAAAAGAGAGAAAGAGCTTATAATGTTTAATAATCACTTCCTACTTCTCACAGCTGTGCTGAGCTTAACTACTATAGAGGCCCACACAAACACACACACACACACTTATAAGACAAAAGTAGAGCAAAAAGTGCCAGATAAACAGTAATCAGGGGATTTGTAGATTACAGACACTGTAACACTACTGATATATAAAGATCACTGCAAACTATATATAGCATATAGTACACTGATTTAATGCATCTTATTCCATTAATGCTTGTTTTTTTTCTAATGTCCATTATAAATATTTTAATCAACATTTAATGTTTTTGTGTCCTCTAGAATTCTGGTATCCGAAGGGATCACTAATAACAATAATGGTGACTCGAAACTATTAACCAATAACTTCAACACTAAACTGAGCTAAAATCTCTATTAATTCTGAATAAAAAAACTTTCCTTCAAATCAGTGTCTTTGAACAGTAAGTTCCCACTGTGACAACTTACCCCATATAGTGTGACAATGTATCCTGTTTTAAATTCAACATCTGTTAAATGAACTTGAAACTTTTTTACAGGCAATAACTGTGGAAATGTTCAATATTTGCTTTTTTTTTGTAGTCAGTACTTAGTTATACAGAAACACAGGATACAGGAAAAACCCGCATTACTAACCCAATATTATATTGCAAACACAACATATAGGATTTGTTAGGAACAGTATACTTTCAAATTTAGGGCAAATACTGTATTTATTTTTTTCTCAGTCAAATGTATCTCTTTAATCTCAGAAGAAAGACCAAGTCATGCCTAGAGTTTAGATAACAACAGAGCAGCACAGTGAACACAGAGCTTACACAAGTGAGCTGTTGTTTGGCTCTCATCACATGGCCATTAAATCAGTACGAGGCCATAATTTTACAACCCCGTATGGTTGCATGTGACAATAATACTGATATTTAAGAATAATGCATGTAGTCACAGAATTTGATGTACACTACCGTTTAAAATTTTGGGGTTGTGAGAATGTTTAATGTTGTTGAAAGAAGTCTCTTTTGCTCACCAAGGCTGCATTTATTTGTAAAAACAGTTATATTTTTGAAATGCTATTGCAGTTTAAAATAACTGTTTTCTATTAGAATACATTCTAAAGTGTAATTTATTGCCGTGATCAAAGCTGAATTTTCAGCATCATTCCTCCAGTCTTCATTGTCACATGATCCTTTTAAAATCATTCTACACTTTAAAAACAAGTGTTTTGGCTCAACAAAAACATTTTGCATCTATAACAACTTGTAATGAAATTACAAACTTGTTAGAGGAACATAATTTGTAGCATAAACAATTTTTTAGGCTGATAACAAAACAAAAAAAATACAACTTATTTCAATATAATTGAGTGATGGCCCTGGAACCAATTATTCTTATCTATTTTTTGTATCTATTAATCTTATCTGTTATCTTTTTTTAAGTAAAATCAAGAAATATCATTAAAATTTCCATTTAAATTACATTCAATATTAAGTTCATGTAAACAAAAGTAAAAAAAGAGATCTTTCAGTTTAAATTACACTCGATAAGTTGATGTAAGCAAAATAAAAAAATTAAAAAACAATTACCACAAAAATGTCCATTTAAATTTCACACAATATTAAACCTTTGAACAGTAGAGTATCATTCATGCATGTAGTACATACTTAGGGTTACAAGCTTAAATCACTAATCCTAAGTATGAGCAATATATTTAGTAATGCTTTCTAAGCTTATATTAAGAACACATGAATATGAGGACCCCAGAAATGTATAAATACAAATTTCTGTAAATGTGTAGATGCTCAGCACTCACCCTGCCCAGGCGATGAGGGTGACGCACGCATAGGGAGACCAGGACAGCACATACACCACTATGACCACAGCCGCTATTTTGGCCAGTTTCCATTCACTCCTCATGGACTTCTGCTTCACAAAGCTGGACTTCTGAGAGCTCAGCCGCTCTAGATCTCTTAACACACACACACACACACACATATGGACATAAATGCTTTTCAGTGAACACTCTTCAAACTCAAGATGCCTCAGCGAGCTCAGACCTGCTGGCCTTTCGTACGGAGAGGAACATGAACAGGTAACAGTAGAGGATGATGGCCACAGGGATGAAGAAGACAAAACAGCACAGCATCATGGTGTAACTCTTGTTGGCGGGAGACGGAGAGGCGTAGTCCCACATGCAGGATGTCATCAGACCTTCAGGGATGTAGGAACCTGCAAGAGCATTTAAAGATACATCATATATTTCATCAGTAGGGTATAATGGAGCTAAAGTCACATCTTAAAGGGATAGTTCACCCAAAAATTCATTCTGTCATCATTTACTCACCCTCAAGTTGTTCTAAACCTGAATGAATTGTTGAAACATTGTTGGTTACACAGTATTTTTTCCTCATATGGAAGTCAATGGCTACCAGCAGCTGTTTGGTTACCAACATTCTTCAAAATATCTTCTTTTGTGTTCAGCAGAAGAAAGAAACTCAGACAGGTTTGGAACATCAGTAAATGATGAGAGCATTTTTATTTCTGGGTGAACTATCCCTTTTAGAAAAATGTGTTTTTTTCTACTCCCATAACGTATGATTGCTGAAAAAAAAATGTTTTTATTGAACATTGATGGAGCAAAACATTTTATAGGAAAATAAATTATAAAAGTTGCGTTGTGTTAAAAAAAAAAAAAAATCTCACAAAGATGATAAGGGGGACCTTTTTATAGAAGCTTAATTTAGCCACAGAATAAAACTATTAGAAAATGTAATTGCTATGTTTTATCTCAAAATTCTGAGAATAAAATCTCAAATAATTTTTCTTGCAATTTCAAGTTCATATCTCACAATTCTGACTTTTTTCTCAGAATTTTGAGTTCACATCTAACAATAACAACTTGCAATTCTGAGAAAAAAATGTTGATTTGTGAGATCAGCACTCACTATTGCGAGAAAAAAAAATATTAAGATAAAAAGTTAGCTTTTTTATATTTTTATTCCTTGGCTGAAATATGCTTCCACACTTAGATAAAGTGTTTGGCATAATATCTGGATAAAATAAAGATAACAGTTAATAGTTAAACGTTTTTATTACATTTTTTTTATTTTTTTTTATTATTTTAAAAGATTCTGAAAGCTTTGAAGAAGATCCCATAATAATTGCATATGTCTGTTACAATAGTAACAATAAATATGAGATTAATTATAAAAAATAAAAAAAAATTGATCAATTTAGCAGAGAATCAGCTTTGCATTGCTGTCCATGATTGTGTCAGGGATCAGCCAGATTTCCATGTGCATAGTGAAACGAGGAAAGTGCTGTGGTAAGTTTTTGTGCTTATCTGGTGGTTTAGAGGAGAATAAAATCAAATGCGCCTTTTACCCCAATACACTTTCAGTCCTGTTGGAGTCAACCTATGGATTTCTCCTTGTGGGGTTTGAACCAGCAGCTATTCGGTTACCAGCCCTAAGCTTTAACCATTATGCTACATCTCATTACTATGCACAAAAACTGGCATACCTTTATTTCCTTTATTATAACCTGAAAATGACACCTACTTCTTCATTATATTCGAACATTTAAAGTCGAAATTTAATGATATCTTACTCCAGCCAATCAGAGGTGCCAGACTCCAGGCCAGTGAGTAGATCCAGATGCAGAGGATGGCCAGAGAGGTTCTGCGCTTGGAGTTCCACTGGATGGTCTGCAGCGGTTTGGTGATGACCACGTATCGATCGATAGAGATGGCCAACAGGTTTATCATCGAGGTGATGCCAAACAGCGCGCCACAGAATGCATATATTTTACATCCTGAAGATACAAAGAGAATATTTAGAGAATACAGTGTTTATAGTCAATTTTCCAAAGGTTACTATATAATATAACATACATTTAAGAATGACAATTTTGATAATGATAAAAGTCTTAATATGATTTATTTACGTGACTTTAATTTGTTCCATGTTTTTCAAAATAAAGATAATGTTACCGAGTTCCCCAAACATCCACTCCTTAAACAGGCAGTTGATGAAGAACATTGGAGATTGCGTGATGGCCATGAGGAAATCACTGACCGCCAGGTTCACTATGAAATAATTTGGCAGGCTCCGCAACTTTTTATTACTGCACAAAAATATTAAGATCAAGTTATATTCATTCCATTGTTAAAACAGAAAGAGTACAGTTTATGAACAATTAATTTCAGGTTTTACTTCTATTTATATGACTTTCTTTTTCCTGCGAAAGACAAAAGATATTTAGAAGATATTTTTGTTGGTAACCAAACAGTTTAGGTTCCAATTGACTCCCATTATATGGACAAAAAGTACAGTGGGAGTCAATGTGAACTGAAACTATTTAGTTATCCAAAAATATCTTCAAATTACCTTATTTTAATTTTTTTTTTTTTTTTGATGAACTATCCTATAAAAGCTTGTTTCCACTATTATATTCAAATTCTGATTTTTTTTTCCCCTCAAAATTGTGAGTTCACAACTTTTTTTTTTCTGCCAGGGAATTAAAAAAAGGTTTTGTGACTTTTTGCAACTTTTCATCTCACATGACTTTTTTTCTCATAACTGCGAGTTTATATCTCTCGACTGCAAGTTATACATCTCACTATTCTGACTTTTTTCTCTGAATTTTGAGTTCACATCTAGTTGAGTCTTTTTGTTTACGCCACAGAATTAAAAATAAAAAGGCAATTCCGACTTTTTATCTCACAATTCTGAATTGATATAAAAAAAGTGAGAATTGTGAGATGTAAACTCAGAATTGCGAGAAAAACGCCAGAATTTTGAGACACAAAGTTGCAATTACCGTTTTATTTTTTTTTT
>NW_015552762.1:152053-173246 GCF_001515605.1 Sinocyclocheilus anshuiensis | reverse complement strand
TAACCCAAAAGTTGGGTTAGTCCATATTTGACCCAAAGTTGGGTTGAAACAACCCAACATTTTTTAGAGTGTAGATTTTATTACACATATAGAACGATTATATCCCTGCTAATCTTTGTTAACTTGTTTCATTGTAAATGCATTAAATGTAGGTGAGAAGCAAATAAGAGTTATTTGTCAAAGCTGATATCAAACAGATCAAATGTCCCCATTGCAGTTCTTTCCACTGATGTACTGCAGTTCTAGGGATTCCCAACATTCCTGGAATAGCAGTCAATTCCTTCCACTCTACAGAAGCCCATGATTTCAATAATTGCATCCATTTATGGAAATGCATCAACCTTGTTATTTATATCTCATTCACAATATTCCCAATTTCATTGGCCTAAAACTGGCCTATTTTGAATGCAAAGGAAAAACAATTATGGAAAATGAGGATTAGGGCCTCCAGTGACCTGCAGGGTTTTCTGTGTGAGTAACATTAATCTGAGCAAATGGGGATAGTAAAAAAGGAAAGAGAAGCTTTTTACTAGTATTTGACTGCCTGCTCTAGTTTTACCGCACTGAGCCAATTTACTAAAACAATTAGTCAATAACATATTCGAGACTTGCAAGGATTATCCCACAGCTTTAAAAATGAAACAAGGCTATTTCAGATTTCTAAATAAATGAAAGAATGTCTACCCCAACAAAACAGAACTAGATAAGGTAACAAGGAAATAATGCTGGAGAGTGTTCATAAGATTATTTTATTAAATATTATTTAAAATTGTATTTAATATATTCATATTTTAAATATTATTTTAATACTATTAAATATATTATATATAGTTTTTACATTATAGCATTTTAATGTAATTAATCCACATTTAAAGTAATAATTATGTGAATATATCATTAACAAATATTGTCAATGCATAACAGATCAATACTTAATGAATATCCATATATCAAGATGTAAGTGACACTAAATATTTTTTAAAAGTTGACATTGTGACATATCAACTATCTACTGAAAATAAAACTGATCTACTCACATTTTAAACAGCATTTTGCTAAATCTTTCGTAATTATAATGCATGCAGCTTTAATTACCTCATATTAATATATTTGCACTTTTTACAAGACTGAATGTACAAGTGAAGCCAAAAGGTGATTAACCCCTTAGCTGTCAAAGATCGGCGAAACATTGTTGCAGTGACAGAAATTTAGTAATTTATGTCAGGAGTGCAAAATAATAAATCCGTATGTGTCATATTTGGAATAGAAATTCACCACGCATTCATATTCAGTCACGTCTGCAGCGGTTTATTTGTGTTCACATAGCTTCACTGAACAGAGGGAGAACAATAGAGTCATGAATGGGGAAGTTTGCCGGGCCAGACATGAGGCAACAGCACGCAGGAGAGCTTACAGAGGGCCATAAATCAATTTTATTAGCCTTTTATTAGTCTTCTCTAAAAACACACGACACGGTCTTAGAAAATGTTTCATAAAATTCACAATTTTAGAGATTATGTCCTGAAATTTGAAATGAAGCATTAGTAGACTTGTGGCTTTAGCTTCATTGTGTTTCTAAAAGCATTTACCACAGCAACATGTTTTTTATACATTTAAAAAAAATATTTTAAATATTTTTTTATGTTTGAGCTAATATATCTCTATTATCATAACAGTCTGAGTAATTCTGATTCTTGAACAGTAAACTTTAAAGTGTCAGCTTTGTGAACATATGTTGATTATGTATCTAGTCAGAAAGACTCATGAGCAGCAACCTTTTTATTTAGGGTATTTCATTTGTGTCTCCACGCCAAAAATGGGGGGTGACAGCAAAGGGGTTAAAATTGCGAAAGTACAGACATTTTCATTTTAAACTAATTATATCTTACACCATATACAGTTTTTCCGCTTTACACTTTAAGCATCAACTACTCAAATATACATGAACGTTTATGAATCAAAGTTCTATTAAGCATTGTATAATTTAATAATGTTTGATAATTAATTAAACGCATCATAAAGTGCTAACTAATAAAACACCAAACTTTCTGAGATAAGCTAAGAGATTTGGTTTCAGTTCTTCAACTCAACAAACAACTAAGCGTTCATACCTGTAGAAGGCGAACATGACCAAAGCGTTGCCCGTGACTCCTAAAGTGCCGATGATGAGGATGAGGAAGGCGGTGATGTAATGCACATGATCCGGGATGTCCAGTCTTTTGTAGATCTGCCGTTGAGGCTCCATCACCAAACTGAAGATACAGCAACAAACACTGAAGAACGACACTTCAACAAACCAAACCTGAGCACAGACTCAGTCATGGTCTCTGTCTTCTGTTTCCTCTCAGTCGGTCTCTGCTCAGAGTAAGGGAGAGTTTAGTTAAACACTATTAGTAATGGACACACTGCGACCTACTTGTCATGTCACATGACACACCCCTCGCTCCAGCATCTGTCCCACCCAAGCTTTTGTGTGTCTTCAGAGCGATCCCACGCTCATCTCACACACACACACACACACACACACACACACAAGCAGCAGGTTATATGAAAAGTGAACAGTTGGTGGTTATTTCACATTCTCTCCTCTTTGAACATGACTAGAAGAAGAGAAGAACAACATGAGATGAGACTAAAGTTGAAATGAGACCGTGTGTCAGATAGATTACAGTGCTTTCCGTCTTTCATCACTAATGTATTCATCAGGTCTGTAATGGATGTGAGGGTCAGAGAGATTCAGAATGAGAGAGAGCGAATGGGTGTTTGAACATGTACAGCCACAGTGATTTAAGTTCATCTGTGCTCTTCAGAAATGTCACAGAGCAACCTGAACACAGCCAAATGTATACTGTTTTTGGAAGTGAAAAAGACGAAGTGATAATTTACAGTGAATAACCGTAAATTGACATTCCCAGAATTCCCTGCGTTACATTTCAAATTTGATGGGTTTTTTTGTTGAAATAACTATGTTTCTTCTTCATTTTTTTCGTATCAGTTTTGTATATTAGGGTTGTGTGTTGCACCTAATGTTGTTAAATGAATGTTTATTGCATTATTTCAGTTTCATGTGTGTCACCATGATGGTGTTTAGTGTTTGTGTGAATGACACTGTGCACCTTCTATATATGTTATTATTTAAAAGCTGCTTGTGATGAGCTTTGGTTCATCATGTGGCTTTCTCATCACCACCTGCATTTGGTGGTTATCAGTGTATTACAAAGGCACAAAACAGATTTCAGTACTTCAATAGGTTAGTATATTAACATTATATCAGTTAATGAAATTACAGTTTTTAACGGTAAATTTAAGTTAAAACCGTAAAACCTCAAATGTTGCTACCGTATTTTTACAGTAAAATTCTGGCAACCACAGCTGCCGTTTTTTTACCGTAAATTTTACGGATTTTTTTTTACAGTGCAGGCAAAAAAAAAAACTGCTTGTAAAAAAAAAAAAATTGTATGTCAAATTCAAAGTATTCATAAAAAAAGTTTCAGGTAACTTACTACTTCCAGCGAGCTTGATTTTATTGTCTGCTGTTTACTGCTGCACATTTGGCAAATGCAAAGCTTTGCTATAACATTAGCAGAAAAGACACTTTCGACTGTGACCACCTTGTTTTATCCTACAAAAACCAGTGAATAAAAAAGCTTAATGGTTCATCCTAAGAGACCTTGTGTGTCTGTCCTCATGATCTCTCAATTCTTTAGCACCGTAATCCAGGCATCACTTCTGTTCTCTCCACGGCAGTCAACGGCTGCTGCATGTGGGATTATATCTCTCTCCATAATCCTACATTTTAGCTAAAACCTCACTGACAATAACAGCATTACTCTAATTCAGCCTATATGACAAGCGTGCTCACAGTAACACAACAGCCTCCAGCAGATTACATTATAGATCAAGGAATCAATCTAACTAACCTGGAACATAAGAGGTTCTCACCCCTAATCTGAGAGATGAGGTCTGCAGGAGCATAACTCACATAATTTAGAAATAAAGGTGATTAATAGAGATGAGTGTACACCGTTCAAAAGTTTGGGGTCTGTAAGACTTTTTTTTAAGAAATTCATACTTTTATTCAGCAAGGATGCATCCAATTGATCGAAAGTGACAGTAAAGACATTTACAATGTTTAACAAAAATGTCTAATAAATGCTGCTCTTTTGAACTTTCTATTCATCAAAGATACCTAGAAAAAAAAGTATCATGGTTTCCACAAAAATATTCGGCAGCACAAATGTTTTCAACAGTGATGATGAACATAAATGTTTCTTGAACAGCAGATCAGCATATTTGAATGATTTCTGAAGGATCATGTGACACTGAAGACTGGAGTAATGATGCTGAAAATTCAGCTTTGATCACAAGAATAAATTGCATTTTAAAATATACTCAAATAGAGATCAGTGCTTTTAAATTGTAATAACATTTTTAAGCACAATATTGCTGTTTTTTTACTATATTTTTAAGCAAATAAATGCAGCCTTGGTAAACAAGAGACTTATTTTAAAAACTTACTGACCTAAGTAAAAGAATAGTAGTGTGTGTGTGTGTGTGTGTGTGTGTGTGTGTGTGTGTCCTACAGATTTACATTGAAGTAGAGACCAAGAGACTTGCGGGAAAGATCTTTTACATAGCAACCACATAGAACACCTTAACAACTGCATAGCAACACCCTAGCAACCACCCACAACATTCTCAACTCAATATAACGATTAGACTTTCCTTCAGAAAAGTGGAGAGATTTGGTGATCCTGGATCCAGCGTGACACACAAAAACAGTCTGACATTTCTATAGGACAGCTGCATGCGTATAGGCCAACATAAGCCTCTTTAGCCTATCTTGAACAAATCATCCCTCTGTAGCATTGTGCATTAATGTAACAATGGTATGAAATTAAATGTCTGTTTAATCAAGAGAATGTTTTGCAATATCGTGCACAAATAGCATTACATCATATAAAGACTGAATGTTAGGTTGAAATGTGATTTCAACCCATGCAAAAGACAAGCAGATAGAGGAAAGTGACAAATCGAGTCTAAGGTGCAAAAATAAAACATTATTTAGAAAATCTGCCAATTGCATACAGAAAATAAGCTTTCACTTGGATTGTCATTTACGTAGTCAATTTGCAATTAAATCACAATCTTTGTTTCTTTTTTCTCGGTCTTCAGAGATAGACAGATTTTCTTGGAAAGCATTACGTTTGCATGGAAATAAATTACGAGTTCGTAAATTCTCTTGACTCCACATGACTGGCAATCTATTCTCCAGTGAAATAAGATAACGTGTAATTTACCAAGGCTTTAAACTTTGCTATCAGAGTCATGTCGCATCTTAATCTTTTGTTGTCTTGGGATTACTCTTATTTTAGGCCAAGATGAATGGTCATGTAATTTTTTTATCTGGAATGAATAGTTTTGATTACTTGCTGATCCCCTGTTGGGCTCAGACGTCAGCTTCAAGTGGAGAAATGTGTCAACCTGGACAGAGAAAAGAAAGGGAAAAAAGGGTATTTTAGGGCATTAACACATGGGCACATTGAATATCAAAGAACAGGTGTGTCATGATTACCTGAAACTGATATCAATTCAGCTGCACTTTTGTCACTTGCTTGTTTGACAATTCTCATTTATCAGCCAGAATGCTTTCTGTCCAAGATCAAATTTGGGTTTATGCGACAGAGGATGCCTTGGATATTACAAAAAAATGTGGGGACATGAAATTTCCCTGTAATCAAATAGCCTACATCAAAATCTACTGTGACAATAGACAGTTTAATGTAAAAAATGCTGGGTTAAATATAACCCAGCGCTGGGTTAAAAAGGGACAACCCCAGCTATTGGGTTGTTTTGACCCAGCGGTTGGGTTGTTTTGCTGGGTCAAAACAACCCAGTAGCTGGGTTTGTCCCTTTTTAACCCAGCATTTTTTAGAGTGTACAGTCAAATTCCAAATGTATGACATTGTTTCCATCCACATGTAAAAAATGCTGGGTTATATTTAACCCAGCGCTGGGTTATATTTAACCCAGCATTTTTTAGAGTGTACAGTCAAATTCCAAATGTATGACATTGTTTCCATCCACCTATTTGTATGCGCATAAATTCTAAAAATGCGCATAAAAAACTTATGCGCACAACTGAGTAGGATAAACTTTTTATCCGATAAGAAAAAATGCGCATAAACTACGATGGAAACACATTTACCGAATAAATTCTACCATGCGCATTGAAAAAGTCATGTGACTTTGCGCTATGAGACGGGATAAATTGACTAACCAGCGGACCGATCCCGTTCACAGCATCTATATGTTGTTTTGGTCGTTCTGAAATGCCTGAGGAAAGCCTGTCATCAAAGTATTTCTGTATAATTACTGTCTTACATGACTGCGTTCCCAAACAGCAGGCATCCACCTCTAAAAGCAACGACCGCGTTTATTGTGTTACGTCTGCTCTCTCTGAAGCGCAAGTAATTTATTACATATGAAAATTATTATATTCAGTGGCTTCTCCTAGTTTTCTTAGAGATATTTAGTGCCAGTTTATCAGGAAGTGACGATTTTGTTCTCTTTGACTCGTTGGATGGAAACCAAATGTTTTGTGCGATATTCCAGTTTTTGCGCATAAGTTAAATTCGCATCTTCGGCTGGAAACATCACTAGCATAACAAAAAAATACCTCAATCTTCTTTGAATGGGCTTAACCTTTATTTTTATCAGAAATCTTTTGCTGACATCTAGTGTTAAAATACGCAGAGCTTTCTGCATGCGTCAGATGATACACTCTAAAAAATGCTGGGTTAAATAGGCCTACAACCCAGTGCTGGGTAAAATAGGGACAAAGCAATTGGGTTGTTTTGACCCAGCGGTTGGGTTACTACCCAGAAGGTTGGGTTAAACATTTAACCCAACCGCTGGGTCAAAACAGCCCAATTGCTGGGTTTGTCCCTATTTTACCCAGCACTGAGTTGTATTTAACCCAGCATTTTTTAGAGTGTAGACAGTTAAAATGTGATTTCTTGTTTTGATTCTGTTATTGAGGGTAAAGCACCTCATATGTAATCAAGCAAATAATCTAAAAAAAATTATAAAATCAAGCAACACTTCTTATCAAATGACATAAAAGGTAGGCCTAAATCAAGCAAACATTCTTATCAAATGGCACTAAAGGTGAAGAACATTGAATAATATTTCTTAATATTTTACTCTAATTTTCTTACGTTTAGGGTCATATTGGTCGCAAATACCTATTTGAGGTTCGTCTCGCACAACGGAAACTGTTTATGGCGCCAGCGTTAGCCAAACGCTAACTAGGTTGTATTAAAGAAACAAAACAAAACATTTGGAGATATATTTGTGATATTTAAATGTATATTAAAGTGATAAATTACCGTATTTTTATTTTGTCGACGCACCATTCGACGCTTTACAATGAATTTAAAGATACACCCGCGTAACATGAAGTGTCTGACAGTCTTTTTATTTTATGATTAAAATCAGTAAGTCACATTTTTGATGGCAAAATGATAGGCTTTTAAAACATCAAGGCAGAAAAATTAAGAGATGCATTTTTTTGCAGACATCCATTAACTTACATACACAAAAATAAAGAGCTAGAGTAGCTATAAAAGAGTCTTTGGGATTCATAAAAGTTTGTAGCTAGAAGGAAAAGAGAGGCAGAGACGTTAAAGAGAAACCTCTCATACAAAAGAAAAATCACATCACTTTGTCCTTCCACCACAAGCAGCCTAAAAACTCACAGTGCAAACATTACTTCAGAAGAGACAGACGTTTACTACGCTATTCATCACAACCAATCTTCATCTATAAATTCGTCAGTCTAAACACTAATTCAAAATTAATGGTATAAAAAAATACAATAAATATTTTTTTTCTTTGCCCTTGAAGAGAACAACACAAGACAACCCGATCTCATGGAAGTGCGTATAAATAGTACGACAAATAGAAAAAAACAAAACTCATGGTATTGATACGCAAAAATTGACTTTGGCATGTATATGCTACGCGATGGGTAGGTTTAGGGTTGTGGGGTAGATGCGTATCATATGCACGCCAACAAATTTCGTATCATATGCACGCGAAAACTGCGTATTATATGCACGCCAAAGTCCATTTTTGCGTATCAATACCACGAGTTTTCGTTTTTATTTGGCGTACTATTTATACATATTTTCATGAGACCGGGCTCCACAAGAGCACCCATCTGACTAAGGACAAGAACTGGTTGCAGAATCATACAGTAAGTGCCATAAAAAAGGGGTTGTAGATTTGAAAACATACACAGTTTGGCGTATACATATGTTTAGTTGTGACTATCCAGTATGCTTTAAAAATCAAATGTTGCATGATGGACAAACAACCTCTGAGCTGGTCTTGCATTCAAATATTTGCATGCTCGCTTATGAAATATAATAACATATTTACTGTGATTCAACTACTGTACATCTTTGAAAACCATTCCATTATTACACAGACAGTGCAGAAGCTAAACAAAAACAACGCCAACTCTTGCTGTTGGTGCAGGAATTGGTGTATAATGGAAAGTTCACAAGAAAACACTTTCATCCTCATCTCACCACATATTTAATGCTTTTCATCAGATGTAGGTTAACGATCGGGTCTTTTATTATGTTATAGCTTATTGTTGACTAACTATGATCATTTAGAAGGGTTGAATGGGGCATATATTAATTTTGGCTGCAACTGCAAATGTATTTGTTGCTTCTCAGCTGTGGACAGTGATGTTAGTGTTCCTGATATTGTTGTGGTTATTTTGATGATGTTGTTCTTGGATCACAGTTACTGATGTTTGCAATCTGTAGCTGGCGTTTTTGAGGTGTTCAGTTGGTGCAGGTGTTGATGTTCTTGCCGTCAGCTGCATCATCCACCAGAGACAGACGGTAGTCCGTGGCGAGAGTGAAATGAGAAATGCATCCCACTAAACCTCGCATGTACTGCCTGTTAGTGTGCAACGCGATCTCCTTCATCCCACCTGGAGAGACAGTGGGAAACTTTGAGATTTGAAATCAAAATCACAACCAGAACTAGACAAATACAAAAGAAGTCTCTTCTGCTCATGGGGACTGCATTTATTTGATCAAAAATACAGTAAAAATAGTAATATTGTGAAAAATTATTATAATTTAAAATAACCTTTTTCTATTTGAATATATTGTAAAGTGTAATATATTCCTGTGATGCAAAGCTGAATTTTCAGCATCATTACTCCAGTCTTCAGTGTCACATGATCCTTCAGAAATCATTCTAATATGCTGATTTGCTGCTCAAGAAAAATTTGTGATTATTATCAATGTTGAAAACAGTTGTGCTGCTACATATTTTTTATGAAACCACTGATAAATTCATTTCAGGATTCTGCAATGAATCACAGCAAAACAAATCTTTTTCAATATCTTTACTGTCACTTTTAAACAATTTAACGCATTTTTGCTGAATAAAAGAATTGATTTCTTTCCATACAAACTAAACGGTAGTGTTATTTCATACTTGTATACACTATACTCTATACAATACTCTAAAAAACACTGGGTTAAAAACAACCCAATTTGGGTTGTTATTAACCCAAGGGCTGGGTAAATATAGGACAGAACCCATCTTGGGTTAAATTTACCCAGCAAATTGGGTGGTTTATTTAACCCAGCATAATGTGTTGATTTAACCCAGCTAATGGGTTTATTCATTTTTACTATATTACTAGCTTATTTTTTTTACTTCATATATTAACAGATTAATATAATATAATATAATATAATGCACCAAGAGCTTGTAACACTCCAAAGAGAAAGGAAAAATTGAAATCACATCATATGACCCCTTTAAAGGTGATTCACACCGCGAGCCTGTATGTTGCTCTGCATAAAATTGAACTATATAGGCCCCCAAAAGGCTCAACCCAGCATTTGGGTTAAAAAAATAACCCAGGATATTTTAGAGTGTATGAACATCTATTGTAATTATCATCATTATCTTTATCATTATAATTAACTTCATAATTGTGTTTATTCTTACCAATGTAAAGGTCACCATTGATGTTGAGCTGTCTCATCTTACCCGGAGATCTCCCTGTTTTAGCTCCGTAATCATCGACGGTTAGTTTACCAGACTGTCCATCCCTTCAAACAGAGACAAACATAAAGGCTTGGTTAAACTGAGAAAACTACAACCCTTTTAAATGGTACAAATTGCCTGACATTCAACTACACTGAAGAAATCTGGTGTAGGATTTACTTTTTCCACTTAGAAACTGCTAGCAAGTAAAGAAACAGCACATAGCACACTGAATCACTGTAAATGTGAAATTTTGAAAAGAAAGACATGCTGAAATAATGATTTAATGGCAAATGTCTTACCTGACAGCCTTCACTCTGTGCCATCTGCCATCACTAAATGTGCCGTTAATGACCACAGTGGCAGCTCCACTACCAAGATTGTAGCTGTAGAGAAAATAAGAGATGTTAGGAGGATCTTAGGAAGATGCTGTTGATCCTCTATTGTCTGCAAAAATGCATAAATGTAAACCTCATGCCTTTAAGCATGTGGGTGCATGCAGACGGATATGTTGTTATACCTGAAAATGAGCGCTCCATCTTGAAGGCCCAGAGACAGGTAGTCACTGTTGGCTCTCATCGGACTGTCTCCTCGCCATAGTAAAAGACCATCTTTAGACGTGCTCTTAAAACGCATGAACATGTTTGTTCTGGAACCTGACACCCTGCAGAGACACGCACCATTATATTAGCATGTGTGCATGCATGTAAGCACAGAAAAGACAAAAACATCATATGAAGCATATAGAGTGCAATAGAAGTAAAAACATTTTCTCCATTGGGTGATAGATTTTTGATGATAACCTATAAATAAAGACTCAAGACAGACCTGCTGCGAGCTCCATGGTTGTTAATCAACGGTATGTGCTTTTGTTGAAGCCATCTGTTTAGATTATTTCAAATAACTATAACTTTAAAATAATCATGTTTAACAGTGGAATTCAAAGTGGAAAAACTACATTACCCATGATGCTGTGCTCACCAATCAGAGAGTTGCCCTGAGCAAATTGCACTCTCCAATGAAGCACCGCAAACAATTGTTTCTATAGTAATAATCAACAACTTTAAATTAATAGTTCTATATTTCACCATTGTTTTAATTGTCATTCACAAGGCTTTATTGGATTGTAGTTCTTTCCCTCACTAAAACAGTTAAGTACACAGTCTTTTTGTCTGATTTTTAAATAATTTTTGCTTAAAATCAAATTTTGTAATGTTGTTATCCACCTCATAGCTGGTTGGGTGCAAAGACTATAAATTCCTATAAGAAAAATTAATACTCCCAGAACCAATGCTACTGAAAAAAGTGAGCAGGAAGCAATTCACTCACAGTTATAGAGCATAAAAGCAAAAAAAACTCTACCTTTTGAGGAGATCTCTGTTGTCATATGTCAGATAACTGTGTCCGGTGAATTGAGGGATCTCAATAGATTCAGTGACAGCTGATACAGCAAAAGACAAAGAGTGCACAGCTCTGTAACATGTACTAGACGGCAGCATACATCATAAATACACTAAAGTCATTCTTACTAGACAGCAGACATGAATGAGAGACATCCTGACTTGAGCACTTACTATTTAAGCAGTAGTTCCCACATTCTGCACAGTGAGAGCACAAAACAGAATAAAAAGCTTAAGAAAGATTTTGAAGTGTTATGGAAGAAGTCTGCAAGGAATATCAGAGCAACGTCTCAAACATAAAATACTGTTTGTGTACTACGCAAAGAAAGTTTTCCATTAGAGCTCATTCCTGCTCCTGGAGATCTGCCTTCCTGCAGAGTTTAGTTTCAGTCATATACTAATAATATGAGAAGCACTGAATTCAGTCATTTTCGTACAGTTATTCCCATTTTTATCTAATTTTGCATTAAAAAAACAAACTGAAGAATTAAGTCAAGGAGGAGTCATTACAGGCATGGAAGATTAAATCTAGTGCATTGCATCGTTGGATACAGTTTTATTTATTTATTTATTTATTTATTTGCAGTGTGCTCTGGTTTTATAATGCACATTTTGGCAAATGTAGATGATATTTTAATTACTATTATAGTATTTATTAAGATTTTAATTAACTAACTTTTTTATTATTAATTTTAATATAATTTATAAGTTTTTGTTTCTATTTTAGTTTAAGTTTTAGTAGTTTTAGTAGTTGATATACAATATTAAATATAATTTAAAAATGCATAATTATAATATTAATTATTAAAATAATTCTGTTATTATTTCTATATAGCTTTCATTTTTATTTCAGCTTTAGTTTTAGTCATTTTAGCACTTCAACTTAAGCATTCTAATTTAAGCTCAAGTTTTCCATCTAATATTTATATTTTATTTTACTTCTGCTTTATTTCAATGATCAATTTCTTTTTAAGTATTTTAGTAGTTTTAGTTAACATACTATAAATTAGTAAGTGTAGTATGGATTTTGAACACAGCCTGCTTTTGGAATGGAATACTAGCATACTAATTACTGCATGGTGCACAATATGTACTGTATACTGCCTACTCTATTTTTAATGGATAAAATATGTTTTTCGCATACTGTACATTATGCATTTGGCAATAACCGCGTGAGAAGTATTTAAGCATTGCATTCTGAACTTAACCCTGGATTAGCGGCTTCAGATTTGTGCGCTTAAAATTGGAGCTAAACTATGGACAGCAGATCTTCAGGAGCACCTATGCCTTCGAGTTGTTTGTTTTCTCACCTTTCTGACAGTGTTTCCCATCATACCCAAGCGCACAGTCACAGTCGTATCCGTCCCACTTCGGTCTGCATGTTCCTCCATTAGCACACGGGTTCTCCACACACGGGTGATCTGCGTTCAACACGTTCACCCCAAAAGCCTGACCGGGATTCAGCTCTATAGTGCGGTCATTCAGAGTGATCTGGGTCAGGAGGAAAGATTGAAAATTGTAATACCATTTTAAGATTTCAAACATTAAATCTGCACATGTGCAGTTGTAAATAGTCAGGTGTTGCAGCATTGAACACTAAGTATCTTAACACTACTTAAATCACTACTTAATAATCATGATTATTTCTTAACGCTGCTATGTGGTTGTCAGGGTGCATTGGGTGTCTGTAGTTTCTTCAACACTAGTACCTTCTGCACAGTTCCAGTGAAGGGTCTCAGGACACCAGCGCTTGTCTTAGTAATATCATAATTAGGAACTCCTCCAATATAGAGAGGAGAACTACACTTTATCTGTGTAAATGCACCCTGAGAGAGAGAGAGACAGAAAGATTATTATTAATATTTGTGTTGTTATGCAATACACTATATACATACAAAATAATAAGAAAGCATACAGATCCCTTGTATTATATATTTCTGATTGAACAGATTTTGTTGTCGTTAAATGATGTTCAAAATCCCATATTAAGTGAAAAGTGTCAAAATGTGTTTTTTCACTGTCATTAAAGGAAATTATGTGGACTGAATAAAACAATAAAATGATGAATTTAATAAACTAAAATAATAAAAATAACATTTCCGGCTTTAAAAGTATATAACGAAACTTACTTTCTTACACTAACTTTTGAAGATTTGGGGTCACTTCGATTTATTTTTAAAGGAAATTAATAGTTAACATTCATAAAAAAAACTGATCAAAAGTGACATTTTATAATGTTACAAAAGATTTCTATTTCAAATCAATTCTGTTCTTTTAAACTTTCTATTATTTCTATCAAAGAATCCTGTAAAAGAAAAAAAAATCACAGTTTCTACAAAAATATGAAGTAGCTCTTATAAATATTCAGCAAATCATCATATTGGAATGATTTCTGAAGGATCACGTGACCCTGAAGACTGGAGTAATGATGCTGAAAATTCAGCTTTGCATCCCAGCAATAAATTACGTTTTACAATATATTCAAATAGAAAAGTGTTATTTAAATTGCACTAATATTTCACAACATTACAGTTTTTATGGCGTTTTCATGGCATTTATGAACAAATAAATGCAGCCTTGGTGAGTATAAAAATATTCCAATTTATTAAAAACATCTTACTGACCCCAACTTTTGTATGGTGGTGTAAATGTTTTAAAATAATATAAAACTGTTCACCTCTGCCATGCCTTCCACTGGTCTCTGGTTGTCTACCTGTAAAATGCCATTTTTTGCCGTTCGAGAGACACGCAACTCGTGCCACACCTCCATAGCGATGGCCTCTTCACTCCTGACAACAGAAGCAAAGATATTGTGTCCGGTCCTTACGAAATATTTAACAGCTGTGGATTCACAGTTATCTACTATCTGTTTTGCAACCTGATAACTGTGACACCCGAGCCGCAGTCGAAGCGAAACTCCACATATCCGCACACCAGGCTGATTGACAGGAAGTCACGACTGGCCGCATCATCGGTGTAGAGCAGCGTGCCGTCGGGATTGGTCGGCTGGAAGGGCATCTCGAACTCCATGAAGGACAGGTAGTTGTGGGATGGCTGAGGCCAGGGGGCGCTGGCGTACGAGTACATGCTCTCGTTGAACTGGGGTAGAGACAACAGGAAACCTGAAACGAGAGGAATTAGCCATAGAATTGAAGAAATATGAAGTCAGGTAATGACACACATTCGTGTTGGAACCTGAAAATAACTGCAACTGCTCTTCTTTCGGACCTAGTCACACTTTTGCAATTCATCACACATTTTTACAACAAATAGGTTTAAAAATGTTGACGGGTAACTGCAGATTGTATTTATTATTACTGCTACTACATTTGTTCCTGAGTGTTAAATGCTGTATGTTATGTCTTGTAAGATATATATGTTCGTGTTTTTGCACTGAGGTGTTTCGGAGAAACTGTGTGACACTTGTTACTTTTGAAAACGAATAGCACTTAATTATATTGAATGTGCACTTCAAATTTTACTTTAAAAGTATATATTTTTAAAAACTGTACTTGCAGAAAATATAACATTAGTTAAAAGTAAACTTTGTTTCTTAACATAAGTACACTTAAAAATGGACTTTGTAATAATGTCAAATTACATGTTTTACTTTAAAGTATATTTTAAATCATTTTGTTTTAATAATCTTTTGTTGTACTTTACAGAAGTACACTTATTTTGATGTGTTAACATACTAAAGCACATGTAGAGTACTTGATTATAATTTTAACTGTAGTGTGTTATTTGATATTACATTTAAATTAAACATTTTAAAAGTACTACATTGCAAATTCATCATTACAAATGTGTAATTATAGATATATTTAAATACATTTGATACAAGTTTCAATAGAAATAACATTAGTATATTTTAGTTTACCATAAATGCTTTTCAGTACATTTGGCCATATTTCAAAGAGAACAGAAGTAATTATGAAATTACATTTATAGATGTACTTATAAGTCCACTTTTATTTATTTATTTATACTTTTATTCAGCAGGAATACATGAAATTGATCAAAAGTGACAGACAATTCATTTATAATGTTACAAAAGATTTCTTTCTCAAAGAAATGCTGCTTTTTGAACTTTCTATTCATCAAAGAACCCTGAAAAAAATCATGCATCACCGTTTACACAAAAATATTGAGCAGCACAACTGTTTTCAACATTAATAATAAGAATAAGAAATGTTTCTTGAGCATCAAATCAGCATATTATTATGATTTCCGTACTTATTATATTTAAAGATGCACTTAAGTCCTACTTAAGTGGGTAAAACAGCACTCTTAAATATAAATTAAAACGAGAACACATTTTCATTTAATTGTCAAAAATATGAAATTAAGTGTCCAAATGCATTACAATAATTCAGAAATATTCTTTCATAAGGAGGGAAAAAACAATAAAAACTACTTGAATTGACAAGTTTCTAAAAATTAAAAATGTGGTGGTGCACATGCAAAAGTCACGGCACAAAGCCATGTTGTTGTGTGTGTGTGTGTGTGTGTGTGTGTGTGCACGTGTGCGTGTGCGTGTGTGTGTGTGTGTGAACGCCAGCAAACGGCAGCGTGTGTGACTCACTCTCCTCACAGAGGAAGCCCTTATAGCCCAGAGGACACAGGCAGATGAAGCCGTCCGCATGGTTGGCAAAGCAGATTCCTCCATTAGCACAGGTGACCTTCTCACACACACTGTTGCTGCACTCGCCTGAAACACACAGAAGAGAAGAAGATGCTTTGAACACATACAGTGATCCCAACAAGTATGTGGACATTTAAAAATGTCTGACTATCAATGCATTAGATCACTGCACTGCCGTTCAAAAATTTGGGGGCAGGTTTTGAAAGAAGTCTCATCAAGGCTGCATTTATTTGACCAAAAATACTGTTAAAACAGGAATTTTATGAAATATTGTTTCAATTGAAATAATTGATTTCTATTTGAATATATTGTCAAATGTAATTTATTCCTGTGATGCAAAGCTGAATTTTCAGCATCATTACTCCAGTCTTCAGTGTCACATGATCCTTCAGAAATCATTCTAATATGCTGATTTACTGTTCATGAAACATATCTTATAATTATCAATGTTGAATTTTGAATAATTCTGTGGAAACTGTCATTTAGTTTTTAAAGAATCAGAATTTATTTGTATTTATTTGAAATATAAGAAATATTTTGACAATTTTAAAGTCTTTACTGCCACTTTTGTTTCATTTAAAGGGATAGTTCACCTAAAAATTTAAATTCTGTCATTAATTACTTACCCTCATGCGTTCCAAACCCGTAAGACCTTCGTAACACAAATTGAGATATTTTTGATGAAATTCGAAAGCATACAGCAATGTAACTGAAATGGCGGACACAGACACAGATGAGAAGAATTGTTAAATAAGGTGGTTATTTTTAATAAGTATTCTCGTAGCTTCGTAAAATTACGGTTGAACCACTGATGTCACATGGACTATTTTAACAATGTACTTACTACCTTTCTGGGCCTGGGAACATTTCCGTTACATTGCTGTATGCAGGGTCAGAAAGCTCTTGGATTTCATCAAAAATATCTTAATTTGTGTTCAGAAGGTCTTTCGGGTTTGGAATGATATGAGGGTGAGTAATTAATGACAGAATTTTCATTTTTGGGTGAACTGTCCCTTTAATGTATCCTTGGTGAATAAAAGTTTTAATTACATAAAAAAATCTTACTGACCCCAAACTTTGGATCAGTAGTGTAAAATATTTACTTGTACCTCCTGAGTTAATTTAATATTTCAATATTTTAACAACACATTTGCAAGTTCACAGTTCTCTGATGTCGGTTAATGATCTCATGACATGCAGGTAAACAAATAAAATACTTCATATTTTTTAGTATGTGTTTTTTCTATATTAAATTATTTATTTAACATTTAAATTTATGATTTAATTAATTGTCAGCTTTTCATCAACTGATGAACCCTCGGGGGATAGCAAAATATTATAGCAAGTTACATTTATCTGAAAGAAAGATAGACAAGCATACTTTAAGCAAACTGACACAAAGAAGACATTTAGGTTTGAAAATCATAAAACAATTGATAAAACTGTTCAAAATAAAGACAAAATGTATTTGGAAACTTATAGTTTTGGGGTATGTCAAACTAACCGATGTCTGCTCCGCTCAGTGCATTTCCTTTAGGCCAGGGTCGGATGTCAATGGCTTTACTGTTGACAGTCAGACTCTGCATGCAGCCCTGAAAGCCACGATTGGTCCCAACCGCCCTCACCAGCCAATAGGCATTCGGAGCTCTGCCCAAAAACAAAGGTGTGCGGAATGTTATTTTAGTGTACTGAACCTAAAAGAGAGAAAGAACAGAAGTTGTTAGATGCATTTAATAAAATGGATAGTTCCAGTCCTGGATGCTGATTGGTCAATACAGCATGACGACACAAAACCAGCTAAAACACCCGACTTAATTTTTTACAATTATTTTATAATTTTGTGCTGTGTTTGTGTATTAAAGCATGCATACCTGAGAACGGCCTGACACTGGTGTGTCACTGTCTAATCGCAGCCAGCCATTCATGCCATCTCTAAATATTGTGACCGTGTGCCACTGTCCAATCACAATGAAGCTGTCACTCACGATCTGAGCTGCACCTGTACCGCAGTTAAACCTGTGCACATAAAATTCAAGATCAATTACTACTAATCACAAAATCAATTTAAATTCATAGAGAAAACAATCAAAATACAAAAAAGCAGAAATGAATCGATAAGACTCAATAGGATAAGTGAAATTGGAAATACCTGTGATTACAGTGAAGCCAAAAAAATGTTTTTAGGTGAAACAATGAAAAAATGATAGTTTTAGGTTAAATAATATTAATCGATAAATGGATATAAATGGAAAAAACGATCATGAATCAATGTTAAAAGTCAGAGAAAAAAAATCACAATGTAAATATTATGTATTATATAAATCTTATGTAAATATTATGTAGTATTAGTCAAAAATTAGTTTCCGTTTTTATTTTGTCAAAATCATTTTTGTTTTGTTTTTGGTTTTACATATATATTATATACATATATAAATAACCAAAAACAATATATATATATACATATATATGTATGTGTGTGTGTGGAAATCACAATCCAGTATGCAAATCTTCAGTATGGATTACTTTAAAATACAAAGAATATCCAAGGTGAAAATTAGCTACAGAACGAAACTTGACTGGAATCAGCATGAGGTGAATTAAAGGGTTAGTTCACCCAAAAATGAAAATTCTGTCATTAATTACTCACCCTCGTGTTGTTCCAAACCCGTAAGACCTTCGTTCATCTTCGGAACACAATTTAAGATATTTTTGATTAAATCTGAGGGCTCTCTGACCCTCCCATAGACAGCAAGGTAACTACCACGTTCAAGGTCCAGAAAAGTACCAATATGATCGACAAAGTAGTCCGTGAGACAAATTTAGAATTTAGAAGAATACTTTTTTGCGCAAAGAAAACAAAAATAACGACTTTATTCCACATCTGGGTCAGCGCCGCCACACGCTCGCGTCATGATACTGTTGTGAACGCGCATCCAAAGTGACGCAGTAGAGACGAAAATGTGGAATAAAGTCGTTATTTTTGTTTTCTTTGCGCAAAAAAGTATTCTCGTAGCTTCGTAACTTTACAGTTGAACCACTGATGTCACACGGACTACTTTGTCGATCATCTTGGTACTTTTCTGGACCTTGAACGTGGTAGTTACCTTGCTGCCTATGGGAGGGTCAGAGAGCCCTCAGATTTCATCAAAAATATCTTAAATTGTGTTTCGAAGATGAACGAAGGTCTTACGGGTTTGGAACAACACGATGGCGAGTAATTAATAACAGAATTTTCATTTTTGGGTGAACTAACCTTTTAACAGCAGAAAATTGTGGAGATTAAACAGTTTGCAAGAACTGTATTTAAAATTGGAGATACCTGTAGTGTAGTTTTCCCCGTACGAGGGCCAGGGAGGTGAAATCTCCTCTGCCTTGTTCATTCTCTCCACAATACAACAGCAATCCATCCTCAGCCTCTGCCTGAGAGGTCAGAGCAGTCATTCATAAGTGTCTGGTCTCAAAAACCTCTCAAACACATCAAAGTCTGCCTGTATATGTGACTATACCTTAAACTCCAGGCTGATCTGGAAGCTCTGGTAAGAGTTTTTAAGAGGTTCAAACGTCATGTGGGAGTAGCCGTAGAACTTGGGGAAATTTACCGTCAGACCTGTAGGATACAAAGCGGTTACAACACTTCCTGTGACACTCGTTTTTTAAATCTTAGATTTGTACATACACACACCCTCCATATACTGTGTGTTTCAGTCTCGAGAGTCTACAGATCCGAACACTATGACTGAAGGTCATAGAAAATGATTTCTTTCAGTTCATTTGGACAAGCTTTCTGGCCCGTCATCATCTTCTGTGACAGAGTTGAGATTACAGAGCGATTCATCTCTTGGGCACACATCCCATAGTTCATCACTGCCATGTTGGTGTACAGCCACATCCACAGTGCTAGAACATGACCTTTAGCCCAAACCCTAATTAATTCAAAATTCAAATTTTGTGACTTTTAGTCCATGTTTATGACAAAAGTTCAAAAGTTTGGGGTTGGTAAGATGAAATGTTTTTGAAAGAAGTCTCTTATGCTCACCAAGGCTGCATTTATTTGATTAAAAATACAGTAAAAACTGCTATATTGGGAAATATTATTATAATTCAACATAATTGTTCCCTTTCAAGGGAACTTCGAACTGCGTCCTCTAGGGGTCGCTATGGGGAACGCCTCGTCGTGACCCGTGTCTGAAGCATACATTGAAAAACACCAACAACACGCTGGCCGGCGACAGCCCATGACGTCACTACCGGTGCGACTATAGTATAAATAGGCGCCGGGAGAACATGTCATTCTCTTCTTCGTCTTCACTGACCGTTTTGTTTGAAGCGTGCATTTCCGTGGTAAGAGCGATCTATATTCCTATCGTTATGGCAAGCACTAGCAAAGCGTTTAGAGGGTGTGTGCATCCGCATTGTCATTATTTGACACCTGATGACACACACGATCTCTGCGTTGTTTGTTTGGGCAAAGAGCACGTATGTAATGTCCTTGAGGGGGCAATCCGCGTTCATTGCGAGCGTATTGAGGCATCGAGCGGGAAGTATAGGTGGCATTTGTGAGAACCTTCTTGTGTATGCTGTCTCAGGCAGTGCTCCCCTCGCCTTAGAGGGTCGTATTTGAGCTTGCCTCTCCCGTTTGGCCCAGTACCTCCGGATATCTGTGATCAGATGCCTGGAAATTTAACACTTTATGAAACCCACATAGTAGTAAGTGTGCACGTTGAAACTTTGCGCACTTTCTAAAATCCACAGTAGTGGTAAGTGTGCACGCACGCTAGGCTTTGTGCACTTTCTAAAATCCACATTGTGGTAAGTTCGCACGCTAGTTCTTTGCATTCTTTTCTAAATTCCTGTATGGTGAGAGCTTCGCGCAGTTGCTTTGTGCCCTTTCTTGAGCTGGTTTAAGCCCCGTTCACCTTGGGCACCACTCCACTTAGGTATCCTAGGATACCTACTTTAACAGGGTGTGGCCACTAGAGGTCTGTTGAGACAGTTCCTTTCAGAGCTTATGCAAGAGCAAGCGGTAGCCCCTGTGTGACAGGCCAAGACTTAGTGTGAT